>NC_034188.2:44325929-44539555 GCF_002021735.2 Oncorhynchus kisutch | reverse complement strand
ACTCTGGAAGTACATTGTTTAAGAGTCAACTAGATGATAGGAAAAACTTATGGATTTTCAGAAGTTGCAGCATTGAAATACAGAAATAAACACTTTTTTCATAAACAGGTTTAAAATATGTTTGGTTGTACTTGGAAGTAATTGTTTAACAGAACTGTTAAACTAGATGATAGGAAATTATGGAAATTTTCAGCAGTTGCAGCATTGAAATACGAAAAACACATTTTCCATAACAAGGTTTAAAATCATGTTTGGTTGTACTCTGGAAGTACATTGTTTACAGAACTGTTCAAATAGATGATAGGAAATTATGGAAATTTTCAGCAAGTTGCAGATTGAAATAAGAAATAAACACTTTTCCATTAACAAGGTCAAATCATGTTTGATGACTCTGGAAGTACATGTTTTAAAACTAATGTTCAATAGATGATAGGAACTTATGGACAATTTTCAGCAAGTTGCAGCATTGAAATCAGAAATAACAACTTCCATAACAAGGTTAAATATGTTTGTGCTCCGGATACAATGTTTTAAAATAACTGTTCAAATAGATGATAGGAACTTTTGGCAATTTAGCAAGTTGAGCATTGAATACAGAAATAACACTTTTCCATAAACAAGGTTTAAATCATGTTTGGTTGTACTCTGAAGTAATTGTTACAGAACTGTTCAAACTAGATGATAGGACACTTATGGACAATTTTCAGCAAGTTGCAGCATTGAAATACAGAAATAACATTTTCCATAAACAAGGTTTAAATATGTTTGGTTGTACCTGAGTACATTGTTTACAGAATGTTCAACTAGATGATAGGAACTTATGGAAATTTTCAGCAAGTTGCAGCATTGAAATACAGAAATAAACCTTTTCATAACAGGTTAAAATCATGTTTGGTTGTACTTGGAAGTACATTGTTTACAGATGTTAAACTAGATGATAGGACACTTATGGACAATTTTCAGCAAGTTGCAGCATTGAAATACAGAAATAAACATTTTCCATAAACAAGTTTAAAATCATGTTTGGTTGTACTCTGGAAGTATTGTTACAGAACTGTTCAAACTAGATGATAGAACTTGGACAATTTTCAGCAAGTTGCAGCATTGAAATACAGAAATAAACACTTTTCCATAAACAAGGTTTAAATCATGTTTGGTTGTACTCTGGAAGTATTGTTTAAAGAATGTTAAACTAGATGATAGGAACTTATGGACAATTTTCAGCAAGTTGCAGCATTGAAATACAGAAATAAACTTTTCATAAACAAGGTTTAAATCATGTTTGGTTGCCTCTGGAGTACATTGTTTACAGAACTGTTCAAACTAGATGATAGGAAACTTATGGAAATTTTCAGCAAGTTGCAGCATTGAAATACAGAAATAAACACTTTTCCATAAACAAGGTTTAAATCATGTTTGGTTGTACTCTGGAAGTACATTGTTTACAGAACTGTTCAAACTAGATGATAGGAAACTTATGGACAATTTTCAAAGTTGAGTTGAGCAGAAATAAACACTTTTCCATAAAAAGGTTTAAATCATGTTTGGTTGTACTCTGGAAGTACATTGTTTTACAGAATGTTCAATAGATGATAGGAACTTATGGACATTTTCAGCAAGTTGCAGCATTGAATAGAAATAAACATTTTCCATAAACAAGGTAAAATATGTTTGGTTGCACTCTGGAAGTTATTGTCAGAACTGTTCAATAGATGATAGGAAACTTATGGACAATTTCAGCAAGTTGCAGCATTGAAATACAGAAATAAACATTTTTCATAAACAAGGTTTAAATCATGTTTGGTTGTACTCTGGAAGTACATTGTTTACAGAACTGTTCAAACTAGATGATAGGTCCACTTATGGACAATTTTCAGCAAGTTGCAGCATTGAAATACAGAAATAAACACTTTTCCATAAACAAGGTTTAAATCATGTTTGGTTGTACTCTGGAAGTACATTGTTTACAGAACTGTTCAAACTAGATGATAGGAACACTTATGGACAATTTTCAGCAAGTTGCAGCATTGAAATACAGAAATAAACACTTTTCCATAAACAAGGTTTAAAATCATGTTTGGTTGTACTCTGGAAGTACATTGTTTACAGAACTGTTCAAACTAGATGATAGGAACACTTATGGACAATTTTCAGCAAGTTGCAGCATTGAAATACAGAAATAAACACTTTTCATAAACAAGGTTTAAATCATGTTTGGTTGTACTCTGGAAGTACATTGTTTACAGAACTGTTCAAACTAGATGATAGGAACTTATGGACAATTTTCAGCAAGTTGCAGCATTGAAATACAGAAATAAACACTTTTCCATAAACAAGGTTTAAAATCATGTTTGGTTGTACTCTGGAAGTACATTGTTTACAGAACTGTTCAAACTAGATGATAGGAACACTTATGGACAATTTTCAGCAAGTTGCAGCATTGAAATACAGAAATAAACACTTTTCCATAAACAAGGTTTAAATCATGTTTGGTTGTACTCTGGAAGTACATTGTTTACAGAACTGTTCAAACTAGATGATAGGAACACTTATGGACAATTTTCAGCAAGTTGCAGCATTGAAATACAGAAATAAACACTTTTCCATAAACAAGGTTTAAAATCATGTTTGGTTGTACTCTGGAAGTACATTGTTTACAGAACTGTTCAAACTAGATGATAGGAACACTTATGGACAATTTTCAGCAAGTTGCAGCATTGAAATACAGAAATAAACACTTTTCCATAAACAAGGTTTAAATCATGTTTGGTTGTACTCTGGAAGTACATTGTTTACAGAACTGTTCAAACTAGATGATAGGAACACTTATGGACAATTTTCAGCAAGTTGCAGCATTGAAATACAGAAATAAACACTTTTCCATAAACAAGGTTTAAATCATGTTTGGTTGTACTCTGGAAGTACATTGTTTACAGAACTGTTCAAACTAGATGATAGGAACACTTATGGACAATTTTCAGCAAGTTGCAGCATTGAAATACAGAAATAAACACTTTTCCATAAACAAGGTTTAAATCATGTTTGGTTGTACTCTGGAAGTACATTGTTTACAGAACTGTTCAAACTAGATGATAGGAACACTTATGGACAATTTTCAGCAAGTTGCAGCATTGAAATACAGAAATAAACACTTTTCCATAAACAAGGTTAAATCATGTTTGGTTGCACTCTGGATACATTGTTTACAGAACTGTTCAAACTAGATGATAGGAACACTTATGGACAATTTTCAGCAAGTTGCAGCATTGAAATACAGAAATAAACACTTTTCCATAAACAAGGTTTAAAATCATGTTTGGTTGTACTCTGGAAGTACATTGTTTACAGAACTGTTCAAACTAGATGATAGGAACACTTATGGACAATTTTCAGCAAGTTGCAGCATTGAAATACAGAAATAAACACTTTTCCATAAACAAGGTTTAAAATCATGTTTGGTTGTACTCTGGAAGTACATTGTTTACAGAACTGTTCAAACTAGATGATAGGAACACTTATGGACAATTTTCAGCAAGTTGCAGCATTGAAATACAGAAATAAACACTTTTCCATTAACAAGGTCTAAATCATGTTTGATGCACTCTGGGTAGTACATTGTTTACAGAACTGTTCAAACTAGATGATAGGAACACTTATGGACAATTTTTTCAGCAAGTTGCAGCATTGAAATACAGAAATAAACACTTTTCCATAAACAAGGTTTAAAATCATGTTTGGTTGTACTCTGGAAGTACATTGTTTACAGAACTGTTCAAACTAGATGATAGGAACACTTATGGACAATTTTCAGCAAGTTGCAGCATTGAAATACAGAAATAAACACTTTTCCATAAACAAGGTTTAAATCATGTTTGGTTGTACTCTGGAAGTACATTGTTTACAGAACTGTTCAAACTAGATGATAGGAACACTTATGGACAATTTTCAGCAAGTTGCAGCATTGAAATACAGAAATAAACACTTTTCCATAAACAAGGTTTAAATCATGTTTGGTTGTACTCTGGAAGTACATTGTTTACAGAACTGTTCAAACTAGATGATAGGAACACTTATGGACAATTTTCAGCAAGTTGCAGCATTGAAATACAGAAATAAACACTTTTCCATAAACAAGGTTTAAATCATGTTTGGTTGTACTCTGGAAGTACATTGTTTACAGAACTGTTCAAACTAGATGATAGGAACACTTATGGACAATTTTCAGCAAGTTGCAGCATTGAAATACAGAAATAAACACTTTTCCATAAACAAGGTTTAAATCATGTTTGGTTGTACTCTGGAAGTACATTGTTTACAGAACTGTTCAAACTAGATGATAGGAACACTTATGGACAATTTTCAGCAAGTTGCAGCATTGAAATACAGAAATAAACACTTTTCCATAAACAAGGTTTAAATCATGTTTGGTTGTACTCTGGAAGTACATTGTTTACAGAACTGTTCAAACTAGATGATAGGAACACTTATGGACAATTTTCAGCAAGTTGCAGCATTGAAATACAGAAATAAACACTTTTCCATAAACAAGGTTTAAATCATGTTTGGTTGTACTCTGGAAGTACATTGTTTACAGAACTGTTCAAACTAGATGATAGGAACACTTATGGACAATTTTCAGCAAGTTGCAGCATTGAAATACAGAAATAAACACTTTTCCATAAACAAGGTTTAAATCATGTTTGGTTGTACTCTGGAAGTACATTGTTTACAGAACTGTTCAAACTAGATGATAGGAACACTTATGGACAATTTTCAGCAAGTTGCAGCATTGAAATACAGAAATAAACACTTTTCCATAAACAAGGTTTAAATCATGTTTGGTTGTACTCTGGAAGTACATTGTTTACAGAACTGTTCAAACTAGATGATAGGAACACTTATGGACAATTTTCAGCAAGTTGCAGCATTGAAATACAGAAATAAACACTTTTCCATAAACAAGGTTTAAATCATGTTTGGTTGTACTCTGGAAGTACATTGTTTACAGAACTGTTCAAACTAGATGATAGGAACACTTATGGACAATTTTCAGCAAGTTGCAGCATTGAAATACAGAAATAAACACTTTTCCATAAACAAGGTTTAAATCATGTTTGGTTGTACTCTGGAAGTACATTGTTTACAGAACTGTTCAAACTAGATGATAGGAACACTTATGGACAATTTTCAGCAAGTTGCAGCATTGAAATACAGAAATAAACACTTTTCCATAAACAAGGTTTAAAATCATGTTTGGTTGTACTCTGGAAGTACATTGTTTACAGAACTGTTCAAACTAGATGATAGGAACACTTATGGACAATTTTCAGCAAGTTGCAGCATTGAAATACAGAAATAAACACTTTTCCATAAACAAGGTTTAAATCATGTTTGGTTGTACTCTGGAAGTACATTGTTTACAGAACTGTTCAAACTAGATGATAGGAACACTTATGGACAATTTTCAGCAAGTTGCAGCATTGAAATACAGAAATAAACACTTTTCCATAAACAAGGTTTAAATCATGTTTGGTTGTACTCTGGAAGTACATTGTTTACAGAACTGTTCAAACTAGATGATAGGAACACTTATGGACAATTTTCAGCAAGTTGCAGCATTGAAATACAGAAATAAACACTTTTCCATAAACAAGGTTTAAATCATGTTTGGTTGTACTCTGGAAGTACATTGTTTACAGAACTGTTCAAACTAGATGATAGGAACACTTATGGACAATTTTCAGCAAGTTGCAGCATTGAAATACAGAAATAAACACTTTTCCATAAACAAGGTTTAAATCATGTTTGGTTGTACTCTGGAAGTACATTGTTTACAGAACTGTTCAAACTAGATGATAGGAACACTTATGGACAATTTTCAGCAAGTTGCAGCATTGAAATACAGAAATAAACACTTTTCCATAAACAAGGTTTAAATCATGTTTGGTTGTACTCTGGAAGTACATTGTTTACAGAACTGTTCAAACTAGATGATAGGAACACTTATGGACAATTTTCAGCAAGTTGCAGCATTGAAATACAGAAATAAACACTTTTCCATAAACAAGGTTTAAATCATGTTTGGTTGTACTCTGGAAGTACATTGTTTACAGAACTGTTCAAACTAGATGATAGGAACACTTATGGACAATTTTCAGCAAGTTGCAGCATTGAAATACAGAAATAAACACTTTTCCATAAACAAGGTTTAAATCATGTTTGGTTGTACTCTGGAAGTACATTGTTTACAGAACTGTTCAAACTAGATGATAGGAACACTTATGGACAATTTTCAGCAAGTTGCAGCATTGAAATACAGAAATAAACACTTTTCCATAAACAAGGTTTAAATCATGTTTGGTTGTACTCTGGAAGTACATTGTTTACAGAACTGTTCAAACTAGATGATAGGAACACTTATGGACAATTTTCAGCAAGTTGCAGCATTGAAATACAGAAATAAACACTTTTCCATAAACAAGGTTTAAATCATGTTTGGTTGTACTCTGGAAGTACATTGTTTACAGAACTGTTCAAACTAGATGATAGGAACACTTATGGACAATTTTCAGCAAGTTGCAGCATTGAAATACAGAAATAAACACTTTTCCATAAACAAGGTTTAAATCATGTTTGGTTGTACTCTGGAAGTACATTGTTTACAGAACTGTTCAAACTAGATGATAGGAACACTTATGGACAATTTTCAGCAAGTTGCAGCATTGAAATACAGAAATAAACACTTTTCCATAAACAAGGTTTAAATCATGTTTGGTTGTACTCTGGAAGTACATTGTTTACAGAACTGTTCAAACTAGATGATAGGAACACTTATGGACAATTTTCAGCAAGTTGCAGCATTGAAATACAGAAATAAACACTTTTCCATAAACAAGGTTTAAAATCATGTTTGGTTGTACTCTGGAAGTACATTGTTTACAGAACTGTTCAAACTAGATGATAGGAACACTTATGGACAATTTTCAGCAAGTTGCAGCATTGAAATACAGAAATAAACACTTTTCCATAAACAAGGTTTAAAATCATGTTTGGTTGTACTCTGGAAGTACATTGTTTACAGAACTGTTCAAACTAGATGATAGGAACACTTATGGACAATTTTCAGCAAGTTGCAGCATTGAAATACAGAAATAAACACTTTTCCATAAACAAGGTTTAAATCATGTTTGGTTGTACTCTGGATACATGTTTACAGAACTGTTCAAACTAGATGATAGGAACACTTATGGACAATTTTCAGCAAGTTGCAGCATTGAAATACAGAAATAAACACTTTTCCATAAACAAGGTTTAAATCATGTTTGGTTGTACTCTGGAAGTACATTGTTTACAGAACTGTTCAAACTAGATGATAGGAACACTTATGGACAATTTTCAGCAAGTTGCAGCATTGAAATACAGAAATAAACACTTTTCCATAAACAAGGTTTAAATCATGTTTGGTTGTACTCTGGAAGTACATTGTTTACAGAACTGTTCAAACTAGATGATAGGAACACTTATGGACAATTTTCAGCAAGTTGCAGCATTGAAATACAGAAATAAACACTTTTCCATAAACAAGGTTTAAATCATGTTTGGTTGTACTCTGGAAGTACATTGTTTACAGAACTGTTCAAACTAGATGATAGGAACACTTATGGACAATTTTCAGCAAGTTGCAGCATTGAAATACAGAAATAAACACTTTTCCATAAACAAGGTTTAAATCATGTTTGGTTGTACTCTGGAAGTACATTGTTTACAGAACTGTTCAAACTAGATGATAGGAACACTTATGGACAATTTTCAGCAAGTTGCAGCATTGAAATACAGAAATAAACACTTTTCCATAAACAAGGTTTAAATCATGTTTGGTTGTACTCTGGAAGTACATTGTTTACAGAACTGTTCAAACTAGATGATAGGAACACTTATGGACAATTTTCAGCAAGTTGCAGCATTGAAATACAGAAATAAACACTTTTCCATAAACAAGGTTTAAATCATGTTTGGTTGTACTCTGGAAGTACATTGTTTACAGAACTGTTCAAACTAGATGATAGGAACACTTATGGACAATTTTCAGCAAGTTGCAGCATTGAAATACAGAAATAAACACTTTTCCATAAACAAGGTTTAAATCATGTTTGGTTGTACTCTGGAAGTACATTGTTTACAGAACTGTTCAAACTAGATGATAGGAACACTTATGGACAATTTTCAGCAAGTTGCAGCATTGAAATACAGAAATAAACACTTTTCCATAAACAAGGTTTAAAATCATGTTTGGTTGTACTCTGGAAGTACATTGTTTACAGAACTGTTCAAACTAGATGATAGGAACACTTATGGACAATTTTCAGCAAGTTGCAGCATTGAAATACAGAAATAAACACTTTTCCATAAACAAGGTTTAAATCATGTTTGGTTGTACTCTGGAAGTACATTGTTTACAGAACTGTTCAAACTAGATGATAGGAACACTTATGGACAATTTTCAGCAAGTTGCAGCATTGAAATACAGAAATAAACACTTTTCCATAAACAAGGTTTAAATCATGTTTGGTTGTACTCTGGAAGTACATTGTTTACAGAACTGTTCAAACTAGATGATAGGAACACTTATGGACAATTTTCAGCAAGTTGCAGCATTGAAATACAGAAATAAACACTTTTCCATAAACAAGGTTTAAATCATGTTTGGTTGTACTCTGGAAGTACATTGTTTACAGAACTGTTCAAACTAGATGATAGGAACACTTATGGACAATTTTCAGCAAGTTGCAGCATTGAAATACAGAAATAAACACTTTTCCATAAACAAGGTTTAAATCATGTTTGGTTGTACTCTGGAAGTACATTGTTTACAGAACTGTTCAAACTAGATGATAGGAACACTTATGGACAATTTTCAGCAAGTTGCAGCATTGAAATACAGAAATAAACACTTTTCCATAAACAAGGTTTAAATCATGTTTGGTTGTACTCTGGAAGTACATTGTTTACAGAACTGTTCAAACTAGATGATAGGAACACTTATGGACAATTTTCAGCAAGTTGCAGCATTGAAATACAGAAATAAACACTTTTCCATAAACAAGGTTTAAATCATGTTTGGTTGTACTCTGGAAGTACATTGTTTACAGAACTGTTCAAACTAGATGATAGGAACACTTATGGACAATTTTCAGCAAGTTGCAGCATTGAAATACAGAAATAAACACTTTTCCATAAACAAGGTTTAAATCATGTTTGGTGTACTCTGGATACATTGTTTACAGAACTGTTCAAACTAGATGATAGGAACACTTATGGACAATTTTCAGCAAGTTGCAGCATTGAAATACAGAAATAAACACTTTTCCATAAACAAGGTTTAAATCATGTTTGGTTGTACTCTGGAAGTACATTGTTTACAGAACTGTTCAAACTAGATGATAGGAACACTTATGGACAATTTTCAGCAAGTTGCAGCATTGAAATACAGAAATAAACACTTTTCCATAAACAAGGTTTAAATCATGTTTGGTTGTACTCTGGAAGTACATTGTTTACAGAACTGTTCAAACTAGATGATAGGAACACTTATGGACAATTTTCAGCAAGTTGCAGCATTGAAATACAGAAATAAACACTTTTCCATAAACAAGGTTTAAATCATGTTTGGTTGTACTCTGGAAGTACATTGTTTACAGAACTGTTCAAACTAGATGATAGGAACACTTATGGACAATTTTCAGCAAGTTGCAGCATTGAAATACAGAAATAAACACTTTTCCATAAACAAGGTTTAAAATCATGTTTGGTTGTACTCTGGAAGTACATTGTTTACAGAACTGTTCAAACTAGATGATAGGAACACTTATGGACAATTTTCAGCAAGTTGCAGCATTGAAATACAGAAATAAACACTTTTCCATAAACAAGGTCTAAATCATGTTTGGTGTACTCTGGATACATTGTTTACAGAACTGTTCAAACTAGATGATAGGAACACTTATGGACAATTTTCAGCAAGTTGCAGCATTGAAATACAGAAATAAACACTTTTCCATAAACAAGGTTTAAATCATGTTTGGTGTACTCTGGAAGTACATTGTTTACAGAACTGTTCAAACTAGATGATAGGAACACTTATGGACAATTTTCAGCAAGTTGCAGCATTGAAATACAGAAATAAACACTTTTCCATAAACAAGGTTTAAAATCATGTTTGGTTGTACTCTGGAAGTACATTGTTTACAGAACTGTTCAAACTAGATGATAGGAACACTTATGGACAATTTTCAGCAAGTTGCAGCATTGAAATACAGAAATAAACACTTTTCCATAAACAAGGTTAAATCATGTTTGGTTGTACTCTGGAAGTACATTGTTTACAGAACTGTTCAAACTAGATGATAGGAACACTTATGGACAATTTTCAGCAAGTTGCAGCATTGAAATACAGAAATAAACACTTTTCCATAAACAAGGTTAAATCATGTTTGGTTGTACTCTGGATACACATGTTTTACAGAACTGTTCAAACTAGATGATAGGAACACTTATGGACAATTTTCAGCAAGTTGCAGCATTGAAATACAGAAATAAACACTTTTCCATAAACAAGGTCTAAATCATGTTTGGTGTACTCTGGATACATTGTTTACAGAACTGTTCAAACTAGATGATAGGAACACTTATGGACAATTTTCAGCAAGTTGCAGCATTGAAATACAGAAATAAACACTTTTCCATAAACAAGGTTTAAAATCATGTTTGGTTGTACTCTGGAAGTACATTGTTTACAGAACTGTTCAAACTAGATGATAGGAACACTTATGGACAATTTTCAGCAAGTTGCAGCATTGAAATACAGAAATAAACACTTTTCCATAAACAAGGTTTAAATCATGTTTGGTTGTACTCTGGAAGTACATTGTTTACAGAACTGTTCAAACTAGATGATAGGAACACTTATGGACAATTTTCAGCAAGTTGCAGCATTGAAATACAGAAATAAACACTTTTCCATAAACAAGGTCTAAATCATGTTTGGTTGCACTCTGGATACAATGTTTACAGAACTGTTCAAACTAGATGATAGGAACACTTATGGACAATTTTCAGCAAGTTGCAGCATTGAAATACAGAAATAAACACTTTTCCATAAACAAGGTTTAAAATCATGTTTGGTTGTACTCTGGAAGTACATTGTTTACAGAACTGTTCAAACTAGATGATAGGAACACTTATGGACAATTTTCAGCAAGTTGCAGCATTGAAATACAGAAATAAACACTTTTCCATAAACAAGGTTTAAAATCATGTTTGGTTGTACTCTGGAAGTACATTGTTTACAGAACTGTTCAAACTAGATGATAGGAACACTTATGGACAATTTTCAGCAAGTTGCAGCATTGAAATACAGAAATAAACACTTTTCCATAAACAAGGTTTAAATCATGTTTGGTTGTACTCTGGAAGTACATTGTTTACAGAACTGTTCAAACTAGATGATAGGAACACTTATGGACAATTTTCAGCAAGTTGCAGCATTGAAATACAGAAATAAACACTTTTCCATAAACAAGGTCTAAATCATGTTTGATGCACTCTGGATACAATGTTTTACAGAACTGTTCAAACTAGATGATAGGAACACTTATGGACAATTTTCAGCAAGTTGCAGCATTGAAATACAGAAATAAACACTTTTCCATAAACAAGGTCTAAATCATGTTTGATGCACTCTGGATACAATGTTTTACAGAACTGTTCAAACTAGATGATAGGAACACTTATGGACAATTTTCAGCAAGTTGCAGCATTGAAATACAGAAATAAACACTTTTCCATAAACAAGGTTTAAAATCATGTTTGGTTGTACTCTGGAAGTACATTGTTTACAGAACTGTTCAAACTAGATGATAGGAACACTTATGGACAATTTTCAGCAAGTTGCAGCATTGAAATACAGAAATAAACACTTTTCCATAAACAAGGTTTAAATCATGTTTGGTTGTACTCTGGAAGTACATTGTTTACAGAACTGTTCAAACTAGATGATAGGAACACTTATGGACAATTTTCAGCAAGTTGCAGCATTGAAATACAGAAATAAACACTTTTCCATAAACAAGGTTTAAAATCATGTTTGGTTGTACTCTGGAAGTACATTGTTTACAGAACTGTTCAAACTAGATGATAGGAACACTTATGGACAATTTTCAGCAAGTTGCAGCATTGAAATACAGAAATAAACACTTTTCCATAAACAAGGTTTAAATCATGTTTGGTTGTACTCTGGAAGTACATTGTTTACAGAACTGTTCAAACTAGATGATAGGAACACTTATGGACAATTTTCAGCAAGTTGCAGCATTGAAATACAGAAATAAACACTTTTCCATAAACAAGGTCTAAATCATGTTTGGTTGCACTCTGGATACAATGTTTTACAGAACTGTTCAAACTAGATGATAGGAACACTTATGGACAATTTTCAGCAAGTTGCAGCATTGAAATACAGAAATAAACACTTTTCCATTAACAAGGTCTAAATCATGTTTGATGCACTCTGGATACAATGTTTACAGAACTGTTCAAACTAGATGATAGGAACACTTATGGACAATTTTTTCAGCAAGTTGCAGCATTGAAATACAGAAATAAACACTTTTCCATAAACAAGGTTTAAATCATGTTTGGTTGTACTCTGGAAGTACATTGTTTTACAGAACTGTTCAACTAGATGATAGGAACACTTATGGACAATTTTCAGCAAGTTGCAGCATTGAAATACAGAAATAAACACTTTTCCATAAACAAGGTTTAAATCATGTTTGGTTGTACTCTGGAAGTACATTGTTTACAGAACTGTTCAAACTAGATGATAGGAACACTTATGGACAATTTTCAGCAAGTTGCAGCATTGAAATACAGAAATAAACACTTTTCCATAAACAAGGTCTAAATCATGTTTGATGCACTCTGGATACAATGTTTTACAGAACTGTTCAAACTAGATGATAGGAACACTTATGGACAATTTTCAGCAAGTTGCAGCATTGAAATACAGAAATAAACACTTTTCCATAAACAAGGTCTAAATCATGTTTGATGCACTCTGGATACAATGTTTTACAGAACTGTTCAAACTAGATGATAGGAACACTTATGGACAATTTTCAGCAAGTTGCAGCATTGAAATACAGAAATAAACACTTTTCCATAAACAAGGTTTAAAATCATGTTTGGTTGTACTCTGGAAGTACATTGTTTACAGAACTGTTCAAACTAGATGATAGGAACACTTATGGACAATTTTCAGCAAGTTGCAGCATTGAAATACAGAAATAAACACTTTTCCATAAACAAGGTTTAAAATCATGTTTGGTTGTACTCTGGAAGTACATTGTTTACAGAACTGTTCAAACTAGATGATAGGAACACTTATGGACAATTTTCAGCAAGTTGCAGCATTGAAATACAGAAATAAACACTTTTCCATAAACAAGGTCTAAAATCATGTTTGGTTGTTAACTCTGGAAGTACATTGTTTTACAGAACTGTTCAAACTAGATGATAGGAACCACTTATGGACAATTTTCAGCAAGTTGCAGCATTGAAATACAGAAATAAACACTTTTCCATAAACAAGGTTTAAAATCATGTTTGGTTGTACTCTGGAAGTACATTGTTTACAGAACTGTTCAAAACTAGATGATAGGAACACTTATAGGACAATTTCAGCAAGTTGCAGCATTGAAATACAGAAATAAACACTTTTCCATAAACAAGGGTTAAAATCATGTTGGTTGTACTCTGGAAGTACATGTTTACAGACTGTTCAAACTAGATGATAGGAACACTTATGGACAATTTTCAGCAAGTTGCAGCATGAAATACAGAAATAAACACTTTCCATAAACAAGGTTTAAAATCATGTTTGGTTGTACTCGGGAAGTACAGTACATTGTTTACAGAACTGTTCAAACTAGATGATAGGAACACTTATGGACAATTTTCAGCAAGTTGCAGCATTGAATACAGAAATAAACACTTTTCCATAAACAAGGTTTAAAATCATGTTGGTTGTACTCTGGATACAATGTTTACAGAACTGTTCAAACTAGATGATAGGGCACTTATGGACAATTTTCAGCAAGTTTGCAGCATTGAAATACAGAAATAACACTTTTCCATAAACAAGGTTTAAATCATGTTGGTTGTACTCTGGAAGTACATTGTTTACAGAACTGTTCAAACTAGATGATAGGACCACCTTATGGACAATTTTCAGCAAGTTGCAGCATTGAAATACAGAAATAAACACTTTTCCATAAACAAGGTTTAAAATCATGTTTGGTTGTACTCTGGAAGTAACATTGTTTAACAGAACTGTTCAAACTAGATGAGAGGAACACTTATGGACAATTTTCAGCAAGTTGCAGCAGTGAAATACAGAAATAAACACTTTTCCATAAACAAGGTTTAAAATCATGTTTGGTTGTACTCTGGAAGTACATTGTTTACAGAACTGTTCAAACTAGATGTAGGAACACTTATGGACAATTTTCAGCAAGTTGCAGCATTGAAATACAGAAATAAACACTTTCCATAAACAAGGTCTAAATCAGTTGGTTGCACTCTGGAAGTACATTGTTTACATAACTGTTCAAACTAGATGATAGGAACACTTATGGACAATTTTCAGCAAGTTGCAGCATTGAAATACAGAAATAAACACTTTTCCATAAACAAGGTCTAAATCATGTTGATGCACTCGGATACAATGTTTACATAACTGTTCAAACTAGATGATAGGAACACTTATGGACAATTTTCAGCAAGTTGCAGCATTGAAATACAGAAAATAAACACTTTTCCATAAACAAGGTTTAAATCATGTTTGGTTGTACTCTGGAAGTACATTGTTTACAGAACTGTTCAAACTAGATGATAGGAACACTTATGGACAATTTTCAGCAAGTTGCAGCATTGAAATACAGAAATAAACACTTATTTCCATAAACAAGGTTTTAAAAATCATGTTTTGGTTGTACTCCTGGAAGTACATTGTTTACAGAACTGTTCAAACTAGATGGATAGGAACACTTATGGACAATTTTCAGCAAGTTGCAGCATTGAAATACAGAAATACACACTTTCCATTAAACAAGGTCTAAAATCATGTTTGGATGTCCGCGGCAGTACATGGTTTACATACTGTTCAAGACTAGATGATAGGGAACACTTATGGAACAATTTCAGCAAGTTGCAGCATTGGAAAGACAGAAATAAACACTTTTCCATAAACAAGGTCTAAATCATTTTGATGCACTCCGGATACAATGTTTAAACATAACTGTTCAAACTAGATGATAGGGACTACTTATGGACAATTTTCAGCAAAGTTGCAGCATTGAAAATACAGAAATAAACCACGTTTCCAGAACACAGGTTTAAAATCATGTTTGGTTGGACTCTGGAAGTACATTGTTTACAAGAACTGTTCAAACTAGGATGATAGGAACACTTATGGACAATTTTCAGCAAGTTGCAGCATTGAAATACAGAATAAACACTTTTCCATTAACAAGTTAAATCATGTTTGTTGCACTCCTGGATTACAATTGTTTTAAACATAACTGTTCAAACTAGATGATAGGAACACTTATGGACAATTTCAGCAAGTTGCAGCATGAAATACAGAAATAAAACACTTTTCCATAAACAAGGTTCTAAATCATTTTGATGCACTCCTGGATACAATGTTTAAACATAACTGTTCAAACTAGATGATAGGAACACTTATGGACATTTCAGCAAGTTGCAGCATTGAAATACAGAAATAAACACTTTTCCATAAACAAGGTTTAAAATCATGTTTGGTTGTACTCTGGAAGTACATGTTTACAGAACTGTTCAAACTAGATGATAGGAACACTTATGACAATTTTTCAGCAAGTTGCAGCATTGAAATACAGAAATAACACTTTTCCATAAACAAGGTTTTAAAATCATGTTTTGGTTGTTACTCTGGAAGTACCATTGTTTACCAGAACTGTTCAAACTAGATGATAGGTACCACTATGGACAATTTTCAGCAAGTTGCAGCATTTTGAAATACAGAACTAAACACTTTTCCATTAAACAAGGGTTTTAAACTCATGTTTGGTTGTACCTCGGGAAGTACCCATTTTTGTTTACAGAACTGTTCAATACTAAGTGATAGGTAACCCTTATGGACAATTTTCAGCAAGTTGGCAGCATTGAAATACAGAAAATAAACACTTTTCCATAAACACGGTCTAAATCATTTTTGATTCACTCCGGATGTACAATGTTTTAACATAACTGTCAAACTAGATGATAGGAACACTTATGGACAATTTTCAGCAAGTTGCAGCATTGAAATACAGAAATAAACACTTTTCCATAAACAAGGTTTAAAATCAGTTGGTTGTACTCTGGAATTACATTGTTTACAGAATGTTCAACTAGATGATAGGAACACTTATGGACAATTTTCAGCAATTTGCAGCATTGAAATACAGAAATAAACACTTTTCCATAAACAAGGTTTAAAATCATGTTTGTTGTACTCTGGAAGTACATTGTTTACAGAACTGTTCAAACTAGATGATAGGAACACTTATGGACAATTTTCAGCAAGTTGCAGCATTGAAATACAGAAATAAACACTTTTCCATAAACAAGGTTAAAATCATGTTGGTTGCACTCTGGAAGTACATTGTTTACAGAACTGTTCAAACTAGATGATAGGAACACTTATGGACAATTTTCAGCAAGTTGCAGCATTGAAATACAGAAATAAACACTTTTCCATAAACAAGGTTTAAATCATGTTTGGTTGTACTCTGGAAGTACATTGTTTACAGAACTGTTCAAACTAGATGATAGGAACACTTATGGACAATTTTCAGCAAGTTGCAGCATTGAAATACAGAAAAAAACACACTTTTCCATAAACAAGGTCTAAATCATGTTTGATGCACTCCGGATACAATGTTTAAACAGAACTGTTCAAACTAGATGATAGGAACACTTATGGACAATTTTCAGCAAGTTGCAGCATTGAAATACAGAAATAAACACTTTTCCATAAACAAGGTTTTAAATCATGTTTGGTTGTACTCTGGAAAGTACATTGTTTACATAACTGTTCAACTAGATGATAGGTCCACTTATGGACAATTTTCAGCAAGTTGCAGCATTGAAATACAGAAAATAAACACTTTTCCATAAACAAGGTTTAAATCATGTTTGGTTGTACTCTGGAAGTACATGTTTACAGAACTGTTCAAACTAGATGATAGGAACACTTATGACAATTTTCAGCAAGTTGCAGCATTGAAATACAGAAATAAACACTTTTCCATAAACAAGGTTTTAAAATCATGTTTGGTTGTACTCTGGAAGTACATTGTTTACAGAACTGTTCAAACTAGATGATAGGACACTTATGGACAATTTTCAGCAAGTTGCAGCATTGAAATCAGAAATAAACACTTTTCCATAAACAAGGTTTTAAATCATGTTTGGTGTACTCTGGAAGTACATTGTTTACAGAACTGTTCAAACTAGATGATAGGAACACTTATGGACAATTTTCAGCAAGTTGCAGCATTGAAATACAGAAATAACACTTTTCCATAAACAAGGTTTAAATCATGTTTGTTGCACTCGGATACATGTTTTAAACATAACTGTTCAAACTAGATGATAGGAACACTTATGGACAATTTCAGCAAGTTGCAGCATTGAAATACAGAAATAAACACTTTTCCATAAACAAGGTTTAAAATCATGTTTGTGTACTCTGGAAGTACATTGTTTACAGAACTGTTCAAACTAGATGATAGGTCCACTTATGGACAATTTTCAGCAAGTTGCAGCATTGAAATACAGAAATAAACACTTTCCATAAACAAGGTTTAAAATCATGTTTGGTTGTACTCTGGAAGTACATTGTTTACAGAACTGTTCAAACTAGATGATAGGAACACTTATGGACAATTTTCAGCAAGTTGCAGCATTGAAATACAGAAATAAACACTTTTCATAAACAAGGTTTAAAATCATGTTTGGTTGTACTCGGAAGTACATTGTTTACATAACTGTTCAACTAGATGATAGGAACACTTATGGACAATTTTCAGCAAGTTGCAGCATTGAAATACAGAAATAAACCTTTTCCATAACAAGGTTCTAAATATGTTTGATGCACTCCGGCAGCTACAATGTTTTAAAATAACTGTTCAACTAGATGATAGGAACACTTATGGACAATTTTCAGCAAGTTTGCAGCATTGAAATACAGAAATAAACACTTTTCCATAAACCAGGTCTAAATCATGTTTGGTTGCCCTCGTGAGTACATTGTTTAACAGAACTGTTCAATACTAGATGATAGGAACACTTATGGACAATTTTTCAGCAAGTTGCCAGCATTGAATACAGAAATAAACACTTTTCCATAAACAAGGTTTAAAATCATGTTTGGTTGTACTCTGGAAGTACATTGTTTACAGAACTGTTCAAACTAGATGATAGGACACTTATGGACAATTTTCAGCAAGTTGCAGCATTGAAATACAGAAATAAACACTTTTCCATAAACAAGGTTTAAAATCATGTTTGTGGTGACTCTGGAAGTACATTGTTTACAGAACTGTTCAAACTAGATGATAGGAACACTTATGGACAATTTTCAGCAAGTTGCAGCATTGAAATACAGAAATAAACACTTTTCCATAAACAAGGTTTAAATCATGTTTGGTTGTACTCTGGAAGTACATTGTTTACAGAACTGTTCAAACTAGATGATAGGAACACTTATGGACAATTTTCAGCAAGTTGCAGCATTGAAATACAGAAATAAACACTTTTCCATAAACAAGGTTTAAATCATGTTTGTTGCACTCTGGAAGTACATGTTTTACAAACTGTTCAAACTAGATGATAGAGGAACACTTATGGACAATTTTCAGCAAGTTGCAGCATTGAAATACAGAAATAAACACTTTCCATAAACAAGGTTCTAAATTCATGTTTCGGTTGCTACTCTGGAAGTACATGTTTACAGAACTGTTCAAACTAGATGCTCGGTACACTTATGGACAATTTTCAGCAAGTTGCAGCATTGAAATACAGAAATAAACACTTTCCATAAACAAGGTTTAAAATCATGTTTGGTTGTACTCTGGAAATTAATGTTTATCAGAACTGTGTCACACTAGTGATAGGAACACTTATGACAATTTTCAGCAAGTTGCAGCATTGAAATACAGAAATAAAACACTTTTCCATAAAACAAGGTTAAAATCATGTTTGGTTGTACTCTGGAAGTACATTGTTACAGAACTGTTCAAACTAGATGATAGGAACACTTATGGACAATTTTCAGCAAGTTGCAGCATTGAAATACAGAAATAAACACTTTTCCATAAACAAGGTCTAATCCATGTTGATGCACTCCGGATACATGTTTTAAACATAACTGTTCAAACTAGATGATAGGATACTTAATGGACAATTTTCAGCAAGTTGCAGCATTGAAATACAGAATAAACACTTTTCCATAAACAAGGTTTAAAATCATGTTGGTTGTACTCTGGAAGTACATTGTTTACAGAACTGTTCAAACTAGATGATAGGAACACTTATGGACAATTTCAGCAGTTGCAGCAATTGAAATACAGAAATCAAACACTTTTCCATAAACAGGTTTAAAATCATTGTTGTTGTACTCGTGAAGTACATTGTTTACAGAACTGTTCAAACTAGATGATAGGAACACTTATGGACAATTTTCAGCAAGTTGCAGCTTGAAATACAGAAATAAACACTTTTCCATAAACAGGGGTTAAATATTGTTTGGTTGTACTCTGGAAGTACATTGTTTACAGAACTGTTCAAACTAGATGATAGGAACACTTATGGAAATTTTCAGCAAGTTGCAGCATTGAAATACAGAAATAAACACTTTTCCATAAACCAGGTTTAAAAATCATGTTTGGTTGTACTCTGGAAGTACATTGTTACATAACTGTTCAAACTAGATGATAGGAACCTTATGGACAATTTTCAGCAAGTTGCAGCATTGAAATACAGAAATAAACACTTTCCATAAACAAGGTTTAAATCATGTTTGGTTGTACTCTGGAAGTACATTGGTTTACAGAACTGTTCAAACTAGATGATAGGTACACTTATGGACAATTTTCAGCAAGTTGCAGCATTGAAATACAGAAATAAACACTTTTCCATAAACAAGGTTTAAAATCATGTTTGGTTGTACTCTGGAAGTACATTGTTTACAGGAACTGTTCAAACTAGATGATAGGTACACTTATGGACAATTTTCAGCAAGTTGCAGCATTGAAATACAGAAATAAACACTTTCCATAAACAAGGTTTAAAATCATGTTGGTTGTACTCTGGAGTACATTGTTTACAGACTGTTCAAACTAGATGATAGGAACACTATGGACAATTTTCAGCAAGTTGCAGCATTGAAATACAGAAATAAACACTTTTCCATAAACAAGGTTTAAAATCATGTTTGGTTGTACTCTGGAAGTACATTGTTTACAGAACTGTTCAAACTAGATGATAGGAACACTTATGGACAATTTCAGCAAGTTGCAGCATTGAAATACAGAAATAAAACACTTTCATAAAACAATGTCTATAATATCATGTTTTGGTTGCACTCGGAGATACCATGTTTACAGAACTGTTCAAACAGATGATAGGAACACTTATGGAAAATTTTCAGCAAGTTGCAGCATTGAAATACAGAAATTAAACACTTTTCATAAACAAGGTTTAAAATCATGTTTGGTTGTCACTCTGGATAGTACATTGTTTACAGAACCTGTTCAACTAGATGATAGGAACACTTATGGACAATTTTCAGCAAGTTGCAGCATTGAAATACAGAAATAAAACTTTCATAAACAAGGTTTTAAAATCCTGTTGGTTGTACTCTGGAAGTACATTGTTTACAGACTGTTCAAACTAGATGATAGGAACACTTATGGACAATTTTCAGCAAGTTGCAGCATTGAAATACAGAAATAAACACTTTTCCATAAACAAGGTTTAAATCATGTTTGGTTGTACTCTGGAGTACATTGTTTACAGAACTGTTCAAACTAGATGATAGGAACACTTATGGACAATTTCAGCAAGTTGCAGCATTGAAATACAGAAATAAACACTTTTCCATAAACAAGGTTCTAAATCATGTTTGATTGCACTCTGGAGTACATTGTTTAACAGAACTGTTCAAACTAGATGATAGGAACACTTATGGACAATTTTCAGCAAGTTGCAGCATTGAAATACAGAAATAAACACTTTTCCATAAACAAGGTTTAAAATCATGTTTGGTTGTACTCTGGAAGTACATTGTTTACAGAACTGTTCAAACTAGATGATAGGAACACTTATGGACAATTTTCAGCAAGTTGCAGCATGAAATACAGAAATAAACACTTTTCCATAAACAAGGTCTAAAATCATGTTTGGTTGCACTCTGGAAGTACATTGTTTACAGAACTGTTCAAATAGATGATCAGTCCACTTATGGACAATTTTCGCAAGTTGCAGCATTGAAATACAGAAAGAATAAACACTTTTTCCATAAACAAGGTTTTAAATCATGTTTGGTTGTACTCTGGAAGTACATTGTTTACAGAACTGTTCAAACTAGATGATAGGAAACACTTATGGAAAATTTTCAGCAAGTTGCAGCATTAAATACAGAAATAAACCACTTTTCCATAAACAAGGTCTCTAAATCATGTTGGTTGCACTCCGGAGATACAATGTTTTAAACATAACTGTTCCAACTAGATGATAGGAACACTTATGGACAATTTTCAGCAAGTTGCAGCATTGAAATACAGAACTATAACACTTTTCCATAAACAAGGTTTAAATCATGTTTGTGTACTCGGAAGTACATGTTTAACAGAACCTGTTTCAAACTAGATGATAGGTCACTTATGGACACTTTTCAGCAAGTTGCAGCATTGAAATACAGAAATAAACACTTTTCCATAAACAAGGTTTAAAATCATGTTTGGTTGTACTCTGGAAGTACATGTTTACAGAACTGTTCAAACTAGATGATAGGAACACTTATGGACAATTTTCAGCAAGTTGCAGCATTGAAATACAGAAATAAACACTTTTCCATAAACAAGGTTTAAATCATGTTTGGTTGTACTCTGGAGTACATTGTTTACAGAACTGTTCAAACTAGATGATAGGAACACTTATGGACAATTTTTCAGCAAGTTGCAGCATTGAAATACAGAAATAAACACTTTTCCATAAACAAGGTTTAAATCATGTTTTGGTTGTACTCTGGAAGTACATTGTTTAACAGAACTGTTCAAACTAGATGATAGGTCACTTATGGACAATTTTCAGCAAGTTGCAGCATTGAAATACAGAAATAAACACTTTTCCATAAACAGGTTAAATCATGTTTGGTTGTACTCTGGAAGTACATTGTTTACAGAACTGTTCAAACTAGATGATAGGTACACTTATGGACAATTTTCAGCAAGTTGCAGCATTGAAATACAGAAATAAACACTTTTCCATAAACAAGGTTTAAATCATGTTTGGTTGTACTCTGGAAGTACATTGTTTACAGAACTGTTCAAACTAGATGATAGGAACACTTATGGACAATTTTCAGCAAGTTGCAGCATTGAAATACAGAAATAAACACTTTTCCATAAACAAGGTCTAAAATCATGTTTGGTTGTACTCTGGAAGTACATTGTTTAACAGAACTGTTCAAACTAGATGATAGGAACACTTATGGACAATTTTCAGCAAGTTGCAGCATTGAAATACAGAAATAAACACTTTTCCATAAACAAGGTTCTAAATCATGTTTGATTGCACTCCTGGATACAATGTTTTAACAGAACTGTTCAAACTAGATGATAGGAAACTTATGGACAATTTTCAGCAAGTTGCAGCATTGAAATACAGAAATAAACACTTTTCCATAAACAAGGTTCTAAATCATGTTTGGTGTACTCTGGAAGTACATTGTTTACAGAACTGTTCAAACTAGATGATAGGAACACTTATGGACAATTTTCAGCAAGTTGCAGCATTGAAATACAGAAATAAACACTTTTCCATAAACAAGGTTCTAAATCATGTTTGGTTGTACTCTGGAAGTACATTGTTTACATAACTGTTTCAAACTAGATGATTAGGACCACTTATGGACAATTTTCAGCACGTTGCAGCATTGAAATACAGAAATAAACACTTTCCATAAACAAGGTCTAAATCATGTTTGATGCACTCCGGATACAATGTTTTAAACATAACTGTTCAAACTAGATGATAGGATACACTTATGGACAATTTTCAGCAAGTTGCAGCATTGAAATACAGACATAAACACTTTTCCATAAACAAGGTTTAAAATCATGTTTGGTTGTACTCTGGAAGTACATTGTTTACAGAACTGTTCAAACTAGATGATAGGAACACTTATGGACAATTTTCAGCAAGTTGCAAGCATTGAAATACAGAAATAAACACTTTTTCCATAAACAAGGTTTTAAAATCATGTTTGGTTGTACTCTGGAAGTACATTGTTTACAGAACTGTTCAAACTAGATGATAGGAACACTTATGGACATTTTCAGCAAGTTGCAGCATTGAAATACAGAAATAAACCACTTTTCCATAAACAAGGTTTAAAATCATGTTTGGTTGTACTCTGGAAGTACATTGTTTACAGAACTGTTCAACTAGATGATAGGAACACTTATGGACAATTTTCAGCAAGTTGCAGCATTGAAATACAGAAATAAACACTTTTCCATAAACAAGGTTTCTAAAATCATGTTTGGTTGCACTCTGGAAGTACATGTTGTACAGAACTGTTCAAAACTAGATGATAGGAACACTTATGGACAATTTTCAGCAAGTTGCAGCATTGAAATACAGAAATAAACACTTTTCCATAAACAAGGTTCTAAATCATGTTTGATTGCACTCCTGGATACAATGTTTACAGAAACTGTTCAAACTAGATGATAGGAACACTTATGGACAATTTTCAGCAAGTTGCAGCATTGAAATACAGAAATAAACACTTTTCCATAAACAAGGTTTAAATCATGTTTGGTTGTACTCTGGAAGTACATTGTTTACAGAACTGTTTCAAACTAGATGATAGGAACACTTATGGACAATTTTCAGCAAGTTGCAGCATTGAAATACAGAAATAAACACTTTTCCATAAACAAGGTTTAAATCATGTTTGGTTGTACTCCTGGAAGTACATTGTTTACAGAACTGTTCAAACTAGATGATAGGAACACTTATGGACAATTTTCAGCAAGTTGCAGCATTGAAATACAGAAATAAACACTTTTCCATAAACAAGGTTTAAAATCATGTTTGGTTGTACTCTGGAAGTACATTGTTTACAGAACTGTTCAAACTAGATGATAGGTAACACTTATGGACAATTTTCAGCAAGTTGCAGCATTGAAATACAGAAATAAACACTTTTCCATAAACTAAGGTTTAAAATCATGTTTGGTTGTACTCTGGAAGTACATTGTTTACAAACTGTTCAAACTAGATGATAGAACACTCTTATGGACAATTTCAGCAAGTTGCAGCCATTGAAATACAGAAATAAACACTTTTCCATAAACAGGTCTAAATCATGTTGGTTGCACTCCGGGATACATTGTTTAACAGAACTGTTCAAACTAGCTGATAGGAACACTTATGGACAATTTTTTCAGCAAGTTGCAGCATTGAAATACAGAAATAAACACTTTTCCATAAACAAGGTCTAAATCATGTTTGATGCACCTCCGGATCCAATGTTTTAACATAACTGTTCAAACTAGATGATAAGTGAACACTTATTGGACAATTTTCAGCAAGTTGCAGCATTGAAATACAGAAATAAACACTTTCCATAACAAGGTCTAAATCATGTTTCGTCTTGCACTCTGGAATACATTGTTTACAGAAACTGTTCAAACTAGATGATAGGAACACTTATGGACAATTTTCAGCAAGTTGCAGCATTGAAATACGAAATAAACACTTTCCATAAACAAGGTTTTAAATCATGTTTGGTGTACTCTGGAAGTACATGTTTACAGAACTGTTCAAACTAGATGATAGGAACACTTATGGACAATTTTCAGCAAGTTGCAGCATTGAAATACAGAAATAAACACTTTTCCATAAACAAGGTCTAACATCATGTTTGGTTTACTCTGGAATGTACATTGTTTTACAGAACTGTTCAAACTAGATGATAGGAACACTTATGGACAATTTTCAGCAAGTTGCAGCATTGAAATACAGAAATAAACACTTTTCCACTAAACAAGGTTTAAAATCATGTTTGGTTGTACTCTGGAAGTACATTGTTTACAGAACTGTTCAAACTAGATGATAGGAACACTTATGGACAATTTTCAGCAAGTGGCAGCATTGAAATACAGAAATAAACACGTTTTCCATATAACAAGGTCTAAATCATGTTTGATGCACTCCGGTAGTACAATTGTTTACAGACCACTGTTTCAAACTAGATGATAGGAACACTATGGACAATTTTTCAGCAAGTTGCAAGCATTTGAAATACAGAAATAAACACTTTTCCATAAACAAGGTTAAAATCATGTTTGGTTGTACTCTGGAAGTACATTGTTTACAGAACTGTTCAAACTAGATGATAGGAACACTTATGGACAATTTTCAGCAAGTTTGCAGCATTGAAATACAGAAATAAACACTTTTCCATAAACAAGGTTCTAAATCATGGTTTGGTTGTACTCTGGATAGTACATTGTTTACAGAACTGTTCAAACTAGATGATAGGAACACTTAGGACAATTTTCAGCAAGTTGCAGCATTGAAATACAGAAATAAACACTTTTCCATAAACAAGGTTTAAAATCATGTTGGTTGTACTCTGGAAGTACATGTTTACAGAACTGTTCAAACTAGATGATAGGAACACTTATGGACAATTTTCAGCAAGTTGCAGCATTGAAATACAGAAATAACACTTTTTCCATAAACAAGGTTAAATTCATGTTGGTTGCTACTCTGGAAGTACATTGTTTACAGAACTGTTCAAACTAGATGATAGGTACACTTATGGACAATTTTCAGCAAGTTGCAGCATTGAAATACAGAAATAAACACTTTTCCATAAACAAGGTTTAAAATCATGTTTGGTTGTACTCTGGAACTACATTGTTTACAGAACTGTTCAAACTAGATGATAGGAACACTTATGGACAATTTTCAGCAAGTTGCAGCATTGAAATACAGAAATAAACACTTTTCCATAAACAAGGTCTAAATCATGTTTGGTTGCACTCTGGGTAGTCCAATTGTTTACAGAACTGTTCAAACTAGATGATAGGAACACTTATGGACAATTTTTCAGCAAGTTGCAGCATTGAAATACAGAAATAAACACGTTTCCATAAACAAGGTTTAAAATCATGTTGGTTGTACTCTGGAAGTACATTGTTTACAGAAACTGTTCAAACTAGATGATAGGAACACTTATGGACAATTTCAGCAAGTTGCAGCATTGAAATACAGAAATAAACACTTTTCCATAACAAGGTTTAAAATCATGTTGGTTGTACTCTGGAAGTACATTGTTTACAGAACTGTTCAAACTAGATGATAGGAACACTTATGGAAAATTTTCAGCAAGTTGAGCATTGCATTGAAATACAGAAATAAACACTTTTCCATAAACAAGTTTTAAATCATGTTTGGTTGTACTCTGGAAGTACATTGTTTACAGAACTGTTCAAACTAGATGATAGGAACACTTATGGACAATTTTCAGCAAGTTGCAGCATTGAAATACAGAAATAAACACTTTTCCATAAACAAGGTTTTAAATCATGTTTGGTTGTACTCTGGAAGTACATTGTTTACAGAACTGTTCAAACTAGATGATAGGAACACTTATGGACAATTTTCAGCAAGTTGCAGCATTGAAATACAGAAATAAACACTTTTCCATAAACTGCACATTTTTACAAACTTGGTTTTATGGTTAAATCATGTTTGAGTGCACTCTGGATACAATGTTTACATAACTGTTAAACTTGGTGATAGGAACCTTATGGACAATTTTCAAGCAAGTTCAGCATTGAATACGAAATAACACTTTTCAATAACAAGGTCTGAAATCATTTTTGGTTGCACTCTGGGTAGTACATTGTTTACAGAACTGTTCCAACTAGATGGAGAGGTAACACGTATGGACTAATTTTTCAGCAATTGCGCAGTGAAATACAGAAATAAACACTTTTCCATAAACAGGTTAAAATCATGTTTGGTTGTAGACTAACTTCTGAAGTACAGTTGTTTACAGACTGTTCAAACTAGATTGAGAGGAACCTTAGGGACAATTTTCAGCAAGGTGCAGCATTGAATAACAGAATAACACTTTCCATAAACAAGGTTTAAATCATGTTTGGTTGTACTCTGGAAGTACATTGTTTACAGAACTGTTCAAACTAGATGATAGGAACACTTATGGACAATTTTCAGCAAGTTGCAGCATTGAAATACAGAAATAAACACTTTTCCATAAACAAGGTCTAAATCATGTTTGATGCACTCTGGAGTACATTGTTTACAGAACTGTTCAAACTAGATGATAGGAACACTTATGGACAATTTTCAGCAAGTTGCAGCATTGAAATACAGAAATAAACACTTTTCCATAAACAAGGTTTAAAATCATGTTTGGTTGTACTCTGGAAGTACATTGTTTACAGAACTGTTCAAACTAGATGATAGGACCACTTATGGACAATTTTCAGCAAGTTGCAGCATTGAAATACAGAAATAAACACTTTTCCATAAACAAGGTTTAAAATCATGTTTGGTTGTACTCTGGAAGTACATTGTTTACAGAACTGTTCAAACTAGATGATAGGACACTTATGGACAATTTTCAGCAAGTTGCAGCATTGAAATACAGAAATAAACACTTTTCCATAAACAAGGTCTAAATCATGTTTGGTTGCACTCTGGATACTAATGTTTTAACAGAACTGTTCAAACTAGATGATAGGAACACTATGGACAATTTTCAGCAAGTTGCAGCATTGAAATACAGAAATAAACACTTTTCCATAAACAAGGTTTTAAAATCATGTTTGGTTGTACTCTGGAAGTACATTGTTTACAGAACTGTTTCAAACTAGATGATAGGTCCACTTATGGACAATTTTTCAGCAAGTTGCAGCATTGAAATACAGAAATAAACACTTTTCCATAAACAGGTTTTAAAATCATGTTTGGTTGTACTCTGGAATACATTGTTTACAGAACTGTTCAAACTAGATGATAGGCACACTTATGGACAATTTTCAGCAAGTTGCAGCATGAAATACAGAAATAAACACTTTTCCATAAACAAGGTCTAAATCATGTTGGTTGTACTCTGGAAGTACATTGTTTACAGAACTGTTCAAACTAGATGATAGGTACACTTATGGACAATTTTCAGCAAGTTGCAGCATTGAAATACAGAAATAAACACTTTTCCATAAACAAGGTTTTAAAATCATGTTTGGTTGTACTCTGGAAGTACATTGTTTACAGAACTGTTCAAACTAGATGATAGGTACCACTTATGGACAATTTTCAGCAAGTTGCAGCATTGAAATACAGAAATAAACACTTTTCCATAAACAAGGTCTAAATCATGTTTGGTTGCACTCTGGAGTACATTGTTTACATAACTGTTCAAACTAGATGATAGGTACACTTATGGACAATTTTCAGCAAGTTGCAGCATTGAAATACAGAAATAAACACTTTTCCATAAACAAGGTTAAATCATGTTTGGTTGTACTCTGGAAGTACATTGTTTACAGAACTGTTCAAACTAGATGATAGGTCCACTTATGGACAATTTTCAGCAAGTTGCAGCATTGAAATACAGAAATAAACACTTTTCCATAAACAAGGTCTAAATCATGTTTGGTTGTACTCTGGAAGTACATTGTTTACAGAACTGTTCAAACTAGATGATAGGACCACTTATGGACAATTTTCAGCAAGTTGCAGCATTGAAATACAGAAATAAACACTTTTCCATAAACAAGGTCTAAATCATGTTTGGTTGCACTCTGGATACATTGTTTTACAGAACTGTTCAAACTAGATGATAGGAACACTTATGGACAATTTTCAGCAAGTTGCAGCATTGAAATACAGAAATAAACACTTTCCATAAACAAGGTTTAAAATCATGTTTGGTTGTACTCTGGAAGTACATTGTTTACAGAACTGTTCAAACTAGATGATAGGTACACTTATGGACAATTTTCAGCAAGTTGCAGCATTGAAATACAGAAATAAACACTTTTCCATAAACAAGGTTTAAATCATGTTTGGTTGTACTCTGGATAGTACATTGTTTACAGAACTGTTCAAACTAGATGATAGGAACACTTATGGACAATTTTCAGCAAGTTGCAGCATTGAAATACAGAAATAAACACTTTTCCATAAACAAGGTTTAAATCATGTTTGGTTGTACTCTGGAAGTACATTGTTTACAGAACTGTTCAAACTAGATGATAGGAACACTTATGGACAATTTTCAGCAAGTTGCAGCATTGAAATACAGAAATAAACACTTTTCCATAAACAAGGTTTAAATCATGTTTGGTTGTACTCTGGAAGTACAATTGTTTACAGAACTGTTCAAACTAGATGATAGGTACACTTATGGACAATTTTCAGCAAGTTGCAGCATTGAAATACAGAAATAAACACTTTTCCATAAACAAGGTTTAAATCATGTTTGGTTGTACTCTGGAAGTACATTGTTTACAGAACTGTTCAAACTAGATGATAGGAACACTTATGGACAATTTTCAGCAAGTTGCAGCATTGAAATACAGAAATAAACACTTTTCCATAAACAAGGTCTAAATCATGTTTGGTTGTACTCTGGAAGTACATTGTTACAGAACTGTTCAAACTAGATGATAGGAACACTTATGGACAATTTTCAGCAAGTTGCAGCATTGAAATACAGAAATAAACACTTTTCCATAAACAAGGTTTAAAATCATGTTTGGTTGTACTCTGGAAGTACATTGTTTACAGAACTGTTCAAACTAGATGATAGGAACACTTATGGACAATTTTCAGCAAGTTGCAGCATTGAAATACAGAAATAAACACTTTTCCATAAACAAGGTTTAAAATCATGTTTGGTTGTACTCTGGAAGTACATTGTTTACAGAACTGTTCAAACTAGATGATAGGAACACTTATGGACAATTTTCAGCAAGTTGCAGCATTGAAATACAGAAATAAACACTTTTCCATAAACAAGGTCTAAATCATGTTTGGTTGCACTCTGGAAGTACATTGTTTACAGAACTGTTCAAACTAGATGATAGGAACACTTATGGACAATTTTCAGCAAGTTGCAGCATTGAAATACAGAAATAAACACTTTTCCATAAACAAGGTTTAAATCATGTTTGGTTGTACTCTGGAAGTACATTGTTTTACAGAACTGTTCAAACTAGATGATAGGAACACTTATGGACAATTTTCAGCAAGTTGCAGCATTGAAATACAGAAATAAACACTTTTCCATAAACAAGGTTTAAAATCATGTTTGGTTGTACTCTGGAAGTACATTGTTTACAGAACTGTTCAAACTAGATGATAGGAACACTTATGGACAATTTTCAGCAAGTTGCAGCATTGAAATACAGAAATAAACACTTTTCCATAAACAAGGTTTAAAATCATGTTTGGTTGTACTCTGGAAGTACATTGTTTACAGAACTGTTCAAACTAGATGATAGGAACACTTATGGACAATTTTCAGCAAGTTGCAGCATTGAAATACAGAAATAAACACTTTTCCATAAACAAGGTTTAAAATCATGTTTGGTTGTACTCTGGAAGTACATTGTTTACAGAACTGTTCAAACTAGATGATAGGAACACTTATGGACAATTTTCAGCAAGTTGCAGCATTGAAATACAGAAATAAACACTTTTCCATAAACAAGGTCTTAAATCATGTTTGGTTGTCACTCTGGAAGTACATTGTTTAACATAACTGTTCAAACTAGATGATAGGAACACTTATGGACAATTTTCAGCAAGTTGCAGCATGAAATACAGAAATAAACACTTTTCCATAAACAAGGTTTAAAATCATGTTTGGTTGTACTCTGGAAGTACATTGTTTAACAGAACTGTTCAAACTAGATGATAGGAACACTTATGGACAATTTTCAGCAAGTTGCAGCATTGAAATACAGAAATAAACACTTTTCCATAAACAAGGTTTAAATCATGTTTGGTTGTACTCTGGAAGTACATTGTTTACAGAACTGTTCAAACTAGATGATAGGAACACTTATGGACAATTTTCAGCAAGTTGCAGCATTGAAATACAGAAATAAACACTTTTCCATAAACAAGGTCTAAATCATGTTTGATGCTACTCCTGGAAGTACATTGTTTAACATAACTGTTCAAACTAGATGATAGGAACACTTATGGACAATTTTCAGCAAGTTGCAGCATTGAAATACAGAAATAAACACTTTTCCATAAACAGGTTAAATCATGTTTGGTTGTACTCTGGAGTACATGTTTACAGAACTGTTCAAACTAGATGATAGGAACACTTATGGACAATTTCAGCAAGTTGCAGCATTGAAATACAGAAATAAACACTTTTCCATAAACAAGGTTTAAATCATGTTTGGTTGTACTCTGGAAGTACATTGTTTACAGAACTGTTCAAACTAGATGATAGGAACACTTATGGACAATTTTCAGCAAGTTGCAGCATTGAAATACAGAAATAAACACTTTTCCATAAACAAGGTTTAAAATCATGTTTGGTTGTACTCTGGAAGTACATTGTTTACAGAACTGTTCAAACTAGATGATAGGTCCACTTATGGACAATTTTCAGCAAGTTGCAGCATTGAAATACAGAAATAAACACTTTTCCATAACAAGGTTTAAAATCATGTTTGGTTGTACTCTGGAAGTACATTGTTTACAGAACTGTTCAAACTAGATGATAGGTCCACTTATGGACAATTTTCAGCAAGTTGCAGCATTGAAATACAGAAATAAACACTTTTCCATAAACAAGGTTTAAATCATGTTTGGTTGTACTCTGGAAGTACATTGTTTACAGAACTGTTCAAACTAGATGATAGGAACACTTATGGACAATTTTCAGCAAGTTGCAGCATTGAAATACAGAAATAAACACTTTTCCATAAACAAGGTTTAAAATCATGTTTGGTTGTACTCTGGACTACATTGTTTACAGAACTGTTCAAACTAGATGATAGGAACACTTATGGACAATTTTCAGCAAGTTGCAGCATTGAAATACAGAAATAAACACTTTTCCATAAAACAAGGTCTAAATCATGTTTGGTTGCACTCTGGTAGTACATTGTTTTACAGAACTGTTCAAACTAGATGATAGGAACACTTATGGACAATTTTTCAGCAAGTTGCAGCATTGAAATACAGAAATAACACTTTTCCATAAACAAGGTTTAAAATCATGTTTGGTTGTACTCTGGAAGTACATTGTTTACAGAACTGTTCAAACTAGATGATAGGAACACTTATGGACAATTTTCAGCAAGTTGCAGCATTGAAATACAGAAATAAACACTTTCCATAAACAAGGTTTAAAATCATGTTTGGTTGTACTCTGGAAGTACATTGTTTACAGAACTGTTCAAACTAGATGATAGGAACACTTATGGACAATTTTCAGCAAGTTGCAGCATTGAAATACAGAAATAAACACTTTTCCATAAACAAGGTCTAAATCATGTTTGATGCACTCCGGATACAATGTTTTAAACATAACTGTTCAAACTAGATGATAGGATACCTTATGGACAATTTTCAGCAAGTTGCAGCATTGAAATACAGAAATAAACACTTTTCCATAAACAAGGTTTAAAATCATGTTTGGTTGTACTCTGGAAGTACAATTGTTTACAGAACTGTTCAAACTAGATGATAGGAACACTTATGGACAATTTTCAGCAAGTTGCAGCATTGAAATACAGAAATAAACACTTTTCCATAAACAAGGTTTAAATCATGTTTGGTTGTACTCTGGAAGTACATTGTTTACAGAACTGTTCAAACTAGATGATAGGAACACTTATGGACAATTTTCAGCAAGTTGCAGCATTGAAATACAGAAATAAACACTTTTCCATAAACAAGGTCTAAATCATGTTTGGTTGCACTCTGGAAGTACATGTTTTACAGAACTGTTCAAACTAGATGATAGGAACACTTATGGACAATTTTCAGCAAGTTGCAGCATTGAAATACAGAAATAAACACTTTTCCATAAACAAGGTTTAAAATCATGTTTGGTTGTACTCTGGAAGTACATTGTTTACAGAACTGTTCAAACTAGATGATAGGAACACTTATGGACAATTTTCAGCAAGTTGCAGCATTGAAATACAGAAATAAACACTTTTCCATAAACAAGGTTTAAAATCATGTTTGGTTGTACTCTGGAAGCTACATGTTTACAGAACTGTTCAAACTAGATGATAGGAACACTTATGGACAATTTTCAGCAAGTTGCAGCATTGAATACAGAAATAAACACTTTTCCATAAACAAGGTTTAAATCATGTTTGGTTGTACTCTGGAAGTACATGTTTACAGAACTGTTCAAACTAGATGATAGGACCACTTATGGACAATTTTTCAGCAAGTTGCAGCATTGAAATACAGAAATAAACACTTTTCCATAAACAAGGTTTAAATCATGTTTGGTTGAACTCTGGAAGTACATTGTTTACAGAACTGTTCAAACTAGATGATAGGAACACTTATGGACAATTTCAGCAAGTTGCAGCATTGAAATACAGAAATAAACACTTTTCCATAAACAAGGTTTAAAATCATGTTTGGTTGTACTCTGGAAGTACATTGTTTACAGAACTGTTCAAACTAGATGATAGGAACACTTATGGACAATTTTCAGCAAGTTGCAGCATTGAAATACAGAAATAAACACTTTTCCATAAACAAGGTCTAAATCATGTTTGTTGCACTCCTGGATACAATTGTTTAACAGAACTGTTCAAACTAGATGATAGGACACTTATGGACAATTTTCAGCAAGTTGCAGCATTGAAATACAGAAATAAACACTTTTCCATAAACAAGGTTAAATCATGTTTGGTTGTACTCTGGAAGTACATTGTTTACAGAACTGTTCAAACTAGATGATAGGAACACTTATGGACAATTTCAGCAAGTTGCAGCATTGAAATACAGAAATAAACACTTTTCCATAAACAAGGTTTAAAATCATGTTTGGTTGTACTCTGGAAGTACATTGTTTACAGAACTGTTCAAACTAGATGATAGGAACACTTATGGACAATTTTCAGCAAGTTGCAGCATTGAAATACAGAAATAAACACTTTTCCATAAACAAGGTTAAAATCATGTTTGGTTGTACTCTGGGAAGTACATTGTTTACAGAACTGTTCAAACTAGATGATAGGAACACTTATGGACAATTTTCAGCAAGTTGCAGCATTGAAATACAGAAATAAACACTTTTCCATAAACAAGGTTTAAATCATGTTTGGTTGCACTCTGGAAGTACATTGTTTACAGAACTGTTCAAACTAGATGATAGGAACACTTATGGACAATTTTCAGCAAGTTGCAGCATTGAAATACAGAAATAAACACTTTTCCATAAACAAGGTTTAAATCATGTTTGGTTGTACTCTGGAAGTACATGTTTACAAGAACTGTTCAAACTAGATGATAGGAACACTTATGGACAATTTTCAGCAAGTTGCAGCATTGAAATACAAGAAATAAACACTTTTCCATAAACAAGGTCTTAAATCATGTTTTGGTTTGCACTCTGGACTACATGTTTTACAGAACTGTTCAAACTAGATGATAGGAACACTTATGGACAATTTCAGCAAGTTGCAGCATTGAATACAGAAATAAACACTTTTCCATAAACAAGGTTTAAAATCATGTTTGGTTGTACTCTGGAAGTACATTGTTTACAGAACTGTTCAAACTAGATGATAGGAACACTTATGGACAATTTTCAGCAAGTTGCAGCATTGAAATACAGAAATAAACACTTTTCCATAAACAAGGTTTAAATCATGTTTGGTTGTACTCTGGAGACTACATTGTTTACAGAACTGTTCAAACTAGATGATAGGAACACTTATGGACAATTTTCAGCAAGTTGCAGCATTGAAATACAGAAATAAACACTTTTCCATAAACAAGGTCTAAATCATGTTTGGTTGCACTCTGGAAGTACATTGTTTACAGAACTGTTCAAACTAGATGATAGGACACTTATGGACAATTTTCAGCAAGTTGCAGCATTGAAATACAGAAATAAACACTTTTCCATAAACAAGGTTAAATCATGTTTGGTTGTACTCTGGAAGTACATTGTTTACAGAACTGTTCAAACTAGATGATAGGAACACTTATGGACAATTTTTCAGCAAGTTGCAGCATTGAAATACAGAAATAAACACTTTCCATAAACAAGGTTTAAAATCATGTTTGGTTGTACTCTGGAAGTACATTGTTTACAGAACTGTTCAAACTAGATGATAGGAACACTTATGGACAATTTTCAGCAAGTTGCAGCATTGAAATACAGAAATAAACACTTTTCCATAAACAAGGTCTAAATCATGTTTGATGCACTCCGGATACAATGTTTTAAACATAACTGTTCAAACTAGATGATAGGAACACTTATGGACAATTTTCAGCAAGTTGCAGCATTGAAATACAGAAATAAACACTTTTCCATAAACAAGGTCTAAATCATTTTGATGCACTCCGGATACAATGTTTTAAACATAACTGTTCAAACTAGATGATAGGAACACTTATGGACAATTTTCAGCAAGTTGCAGCATTGAAATACAGAAATAAACACTTTTCCATAAACAAGGTTTAAAATCATGTTGGTTGTACTCTGGAAGTACATTGTTTACAGAACTGTTCAAACTAGATGATAGGAACACTTATGGACAATTTTCAGCAAGTTGCAGCATTGAAATACAGAAATAAACACTTTTCCATAAACAAGGTTTAAAATCATGTTTGGTTGTACTCTGGAAGTACATTGTTTACAGAACTGTTCAAACTAGATGATAGGACCACTTATGGACAATTTTCAGCAAGTTGCAGCATTGAAATACAGAAATAAACACTTTTCCATAAACAAGGTTTAAAATCATGTTTGGTTGTACTCTGGAAGTACATTGTTTACAGAACTGTTCAAACTAGATGATAGGTCCACTTATGGACAATTTTCAGCAAGTTGCAGCATTGAAATACAGAAATAAACACTTTTCCATAAACAAGGTTTAAATCATGTTTGGTTGTACTCTGGAAGTACATTGTTTACAGAACTGTTCAAACTAGATGATAGGAACACTTATGGACAATTTTCAGCAAGTTGCAGCATTGAAATACAGAAATAAACACTTTTCCATAAACAAGGTCTAAATCATGTTTGGTTGCACTCTGGAGTACATTGTTTACAGAACTGTTCAAACTAGATGATAGGAACACTTATGGACAATTTTCAGCAAGTTGCAGCATTGAAATACAGAAATAAACACTTTTCCATAAACAAGGTTTAAATCATGTTTGGTGTACTCTGGAATACATTGTTTACAGAACTGTTCAAACTAGATGATAGGAACACTTATGGACAATTTTCAGCAAGTTGCAGCATTGAAATACAGAAATAAACACTTTTCCATAAACAAGGTTTAAAATCATGTTTGGTTGTACTCTGGAAGTACATTGTTTACAGAACTGTTCAAACTAGATGATAGGAACACTTATGGACAATTTTCAGCAAGTTGCAGCATTGAAATACAGAAATAAACACTTTTCCATAACAAGGTTCTAAATCATGTTTGGTTGCACTCTGGAGTACATTGTTTACAGAACTGTTCAAACTAGATGATAGGAACACTTATGGACAATTTTCAGCAAGTTGCAGCATTGAAATACAGAAATAAACACTTTTCCATAAACAAGGTCTAAATCATGTTTGATGCACTCGGATACAATGTTTTAAACATAACTGTTCAAACTAGATGATAGGAACACTTATGGACAATTTTCAGCAAGTTGCAGCATTGAAATACAGAATAAACACTTTTCCATAAACAAGGTTTAAATCATGTTTGGTTGTACTCTGGAAGTACATTGTTTTACAGAACTGTTCAAACTAGATGATAGGAACACTTATGGACAATTTTCAGCAAGTTGCAGCATTGAAATACAGAAATAAACACTTTTCCATAAACAAGGTTTAAAATCATGTTTGGTTGTACTCTGGAAGTACATTGTTTACAGAACTGTTCAAACTAGATGATAGGAACACTTATGGACAATTTTCAGCAAGTTGCAGCATTGAAATACAGAAATAAACACTTTTCCATAAACAAGGTTTAAATCATGTTTGGTTGTACTCTGGAAGTACATTGTTTACAGAACTGTTCAAACTAGATGATAGGTCCACTTATGGACAATTTTCAGCAAGTTGCAGCATTGAAATACAGAAATAAACACTTTTCCATAAACAAGGTCTAAATCATGTTTGATGCTACTCCTGGATACAATGTTTTACATAACTGTTCAAACTAGATGATAGGAACACTTATGGACAATTTTCAGCAAGTTGCAGCATTGAAATACAGAAATAAACACTTTTCCATAAACAAGGTTTAAATCATGTTTGGTTGTACTCTGGAAGTACATTGTTTACAGAACTGTTCAAACTAGATGATAGGACACTTATGGACAATTTTCAGCAAGTTGCAGCATTGAAATACAGAAATAAACACTTTTCCATAACAAGGTTTAAAATCATGTTTGGTTGTACTCTGGAAGTACATTGTTTACAGAACTGTTCAAACTAGTGATAGGAACACTTATGGACAATTTCAGCAAGTTGCAGCATTGAAATACAGAAATAAACACTTTTCCATAAACAAGGTTAAATCATGTTTGGTTGTACTCTGGAACGACAATTGTTTACAGAACTGTTCAAACTAGATGATAGGTACACTTATGGACAATTTTTCAGCAAGTTGCAGCATTGAAATACAGAAATAAACACTTTTCCATAAACAAGGTTTAAAATCATGTTTGGTTGTACTCTGGAACTACATTGTTTACAGAACTGTTCAAACTAGATGATAGGAACACTTATGGACAATTTTCAGCAAGTTGCAGCATTGAAATACAGAAATAAACACTTTCCATAAACAAGGTTTAAATCATGTTTGGTTGTACTCTGGAAGTACATTGTTTACAGAACTGTTCAAACTAGATGATAGGAACACTTATGGACAATTTTCAGCAAGTTGCAGCATTGAAATACAGAAATAAACACTTTTCCATAAACAAGGTTTAAAATCATGTTTGGATTGTACTCTGGAAGTACATTGTTTACAAGAACTGTTCAAACTAGATGATAGGAACACTTATGGACAATTTTCAGCAAGTTGCAGCATTGAAATACAGAAATAAAACACTTTTCCATAAACAAGGTTTAAATCATGTTGGTTGTACTCTGGACGTACATTGTTTACAGAACTGTTCAAACTAGATGATAGGTCCACTTATGGACAATTTTCAGCAAGTTGCAGCATTGAAATACAGAAATAAACACTTTTCCATAAACAAGGTTTAAATCATTGTTTGGTTGTACTCTGGAAGTACATTGTTTACAGAACTGTTCAAACTAGATGATAGGAACACTTATGGACAATTTCAGCAAGTTGCAGCATTGAAATACAGAAATAAACACTTTCCATTAACAAGGTCTAAATCATGTTTGATGCACTCCGGATACATGTTTTAACATAACTGTTCAAACTAGATGATAGGACACTTATGGACAATTTTCAGCAAGTTGCAGCATTGAAATACAGAAATAAACACTTTTCCATAAACAGGTTTAAATCATGTTTGGTTGTACTCTGGGAAGTACATTGTTTACAGAACTGTTTCAAACTAGATGATAGGAAACACTTATGGACAATTTTTCAGCAAGTTGCAGCATTGAAATACAGAAATAAACACTTTCCTATAAAAGGTCTAAATCATGTTTGATGCACTCTGGATAGTACAATTGTTTTAAATGAACTGTTCAAATAGATGATAGGAACACTTATGGACAATTTTCAGCAAGTTGCAGCATTGAAATACAGAAATAAACACTTTTCCATAAACAAGGTCTAAATCATGTTTGGATTGCACTCCGGATACAATGTTTTAAACATAACTGTTCAAACTAGATGATAGGAACACTTATGGACAATTTTTCAGCAAGTTGCAGCATTGGAAATACAGAAATAAACACTTTTCCATAAACAAGGTTAAAATCATGTTTGGTTGTACTCTGGAAGTACATTGTTTACAGAACTGTTCAAACTAGATGATAGGAACACTTATGGACAATTTTTTCAGCAAGTTGCAGCATTGAAATACAGAAATAAACACTTTTCCATAAACAAGGTTCTAAATCATGTTGGTTGTCACTCTGGAAGTACATTGTTTACAGAACTGTTCAAACTAGATGATAGGAACACTTATGGACAATTTTCAGCAAGTTGCAGCATTGAAATACAGAAATAAACACTTTTCCATAACAAGGTTTAAAATCATGTTTGGTTGTACTCTGGAAGTACATTGTTTTACAGAACTGTTCAAACTAGATGATAGGAACCACTTATGGACAATTTTCAGCAAGTTGCAGCATTGAAATACAGAAATAAACACTTTTCCATAAACAAGGTCTAAATCATGTTTGATTGCACTCCGGTATACAATTGTTTTAAACATAACTGTTCAAACTAGATTGATAGGAACACTTATGGACAATTTTCAGCAAGTTGCAGCATTGAAATACAGAAATAAACACTTTTCCATAAACAAGGTTTAAATCATGTTTGGTTGTACTCCTGGAAGTACATTGTTTACAGAACTGTTCAAACTAGATGATAGGAACACTTATGGACAATTTTTCAGCAAGTTGCAGCATTGAAATACAGAAATAAACACTTTTCCATAAACAAGGTTTAAAATCATGTTTGGTTGTACTCTGGAAGTACATTGTTTACAGAACTGTTCAAACTAGATGATAGGAACACTTATGGACAATTTTCAGCAAGTTGCAGCATTGAAATACAGAAATAAACACTTTTCCATAAACAAGGTCTAAATCATGTTTGATTGCACTCTGGAATACAATGTTTAACATAACTGTTCAAACTAGATGATAGGAACACTTATGGACAATTTTCAGCAAGTTGCAGCATTGAAATACAGAAATAAACACTTTTCCATAAACAAGGTCTAAATCATGTTTGGTTGTACTCTGGACTACATTGTTTACAGAACTGTTCAAACTAGATGATAGGTCACACTTATGGACAATTTTTCAGCAAGTTGCAGCATTGAAATACAGAAATAAACACTTTTCCATAAACAAGGTCTAAATCATGTTTGGTTGCACTCTGGTAAGTACATTGTTTACAGAACTGTTCAAACTAGATGATAGGAACACTTATGGACAATTTTTCAGCAAGTTGCAGCATTGAAATACAGAAATAAACACTTTTCCATAAACAAGGTTTAAAATCATGTTTGGTTGTACTCTGGAAGTACATTGTTTACAGAACTGTTCAAACTAGATGATAGGAACACTTATGGACAATTTTCAGCAAGTTGCAGCATTGAAATACAGAAATAAACACTTTTCCATAAACAAGGTTTAAAATCATGTTTGGTTGTACTCTGGAAGTACATTGTTTACAGAACTGTTCAAACTAGATGATAGGAACACTTATGGACAATTTTCAGCAAGTTGCAGCATTGAAATACAGAAATAAACACTTTTCCATTAACAAGGTCTAAATCATGTTTGATGCACTCCGGATACAATGTTTAAACATAACTGTTCAAACTAGATGATAGGAACACTTATGGACAATTTTCAGCAAGTTGCAGCTTGAAATACAGAAATAAACACTTTTCCATAAACAAGGTCTAAAATCATTTTGGTTGCTACTCCTGGAATACATGTTTTAACATAACTGTTCAAACTAGATGATAGGAACACTTATGGACAATTTTCAGCAAGTTGCAGCATTGAAATACAGAAATAAACACTTTTCCATAAACAAGGTTTAAATCATGTTTGTTGCACTCTGGAAGTACATTGTTTACAGAACTGTTCAAACTAGATGATAGGAACACTTATGGACAATTTTCAGCAAGTTGCAGCATTGAAATACAGAAATAAACACTTTTCCATAACAAGGTCTAAAATCATGTTTGGTTGTACTCTGGTAAGTACATTGTTTACAGAACTGTTCAAACTAGATGATAGGAACACTTATGGACAATTTTCAGCAAGTTGCAGCATTGAAATACAGAAATAAACACTTTTCCATAAACAAGGTTTAAAATCATGTTTGGTTGTACTCTGGAAGTACATTGTTTACAGAACTGTTCAAACTAGATGATAGGAACACTTATGGACAATTTTCAGCAAGTTGCAGCATTGAAATACAGAAATAAACACTTTCCATAAACAAGGTTAAATCATGTTTGGTTGTACTCTGGAAGTACATTGTTTACAGAACTGTTCAAACTAGATGATAGGAACACTTATGGACAATTTTCAGCAAGTTGCAGCATTGAAATACAGAAATAAACACTTTTCCATAAACAAGGTCTAAATCATGTTTGATGCACTCCGGATACAATGTTTAACATAACTGTTCAAACTAGATGATAGGAACACTTATGGACAATTTTCAGCAAGTTGCAGCATTGAAATACAGAAATAAACACTTTTCCATAAACAAGGTTTAAATCATGTTGGTTGTACTCTGGAATACATTGTTTAACATAACTGTTCAAACTAGATGATAGGAACACTTATGGACAATTTTCAGCAAGTTGCAGCATTGAAATACAGAATAAACACTTTTCCATAAACAAGGTTTAAATCATGTTGGTTGTACTCTGGAAGTACATTGTTTACAGAACTGTTCAAACTAGATGATAGGTCCACTATGGACAATTTTCAGCAAGTTGCAGCATTGAAATACAGAAATAAACACTTTTCCATAAACAAGGTTAAATCATGTTTGGTTGTACTCTGGAAGTACATTGTTTACAGAACTGTTCAACTAGATGATAGGTCCACTTATGGACAATTTTCAGCAAGTTGCAGCATTGAAATACAGAAATAAACACTTTTCCATAAGCAAGGTTTAAATCATGTTTGGTTGAACTCTGGAAGTACATTGTTTACAGAACTGTTCAAACTAGATGATAGGTCCACTTATGGACAATTTTCAGCAAGTTGCAGCATTGAAATACAGAAATAAACACTTTTCCATAAACAAGGTTTAAAATCATGTTTGGTTGTACTCTGGAACTACATTGTTTACAGAACTGTTCAAACTAGATGATAGGACACTTATGGACAATTTTCAGCAAGTTGCAGCATTGAATACAGAAATAAACACTTTTCCATAAACAAGGTCTAAATCATGTTTGATGCACTCGGATACATTGTTTAACATAACTGTTCAAACTAGATGATAGGGATACTTATGGACAATTTTCAGCAAGTTGCAGCATTGAAATACAGAAATAACACTTTTCCATAAACAAGGTTTAAAATCATGTTTGGTTGTACTCTGGAACTACATTGTTTACAGAACTGTTCAAACTAGGTGATAGGATCCACTTATGGACAATTTCAGCAAGTTGCAGCATTGAAATACAGAAATAAACACTTTTCCATAAACAAGGTTTAAATCATGTTTGGTTGCACTCTGGTAGTACATTGTTTACAGAACTGTTCAAACTAGATGATAGGAACCACTTATGGACAATTTTTCAGCAAGTTGCAGCATTGAAATACAGAAATAAACACTTTTCCATAAACAAGGTCTAAATCATGTTTGGTTGCACTCTGGGTAGTACATTGTTTACAGAACTGTTCAAACTAGATGATAGGAACACTTATGGACAATTTTCAGCAAGTTGCAGCATTGAAATACAGAAATAAACACTTTTCCATAAACAAGGTTTAAAATCATGTTTGGTTGTACTCTGGAAGTACATTGTTTACAGAACTGTTCAAACTAGGTGATAGGTCCACTTATGGACAATTTTCAGCAAGTTGCAGCATTGAAATACAGAAATAAACACTTTTCCATAAACAAGGTTTTAAAATCATGTTTGGTTGTACTCTGGAAGTACATTGGTTTACAGAACTGTTCAACTAGATGATAGGAACACTTATGGACAATTTTCAGCAAGTTGCAGCATTGAATACAGAAATAAAACACTTTTCCATAAACAGGTCTAAATCATGTTTGGTTGCACTCTGGAGTACATTGTTTACAGAACTGTTCAAACATAGGTGATAGGAACACTTATGGACAATTTTTCAGGCAAGTTGCAGCATTGAAATACAGAAATATACACTTTTCCATAAACAAGGTTTAAAATCATGTTTGGTTGTACTCTGGAAGTACATTGTTTACAGAACTGTTCAAACTAGATGATAGGTACCACTTATGGACAATTTTCAGCAAGTTGCAGCATTGAATACAGAAATAAACACTTTCCATAAACAAGGTTAAAATCATGTTTGGTTGTACTCTGGAAGTACATTGTTTACAGAACTGTTCAAACTTAGATGATAGGTACCACTTATGGACAATTTTCAGCAAGTTGCAGCATTGAAATACAGAAATAAACACTTTTCCATAAACAAGGTTTAAATCAGGTTTGGTTGTACTCTGGAAGTACATTGTTTACAGAACTGTTCAAACAGATGATAGGTCCACGTATGGACAATTTCATCAAGTTGCAGCATTGAAATACAGAAATAACACTTTCCATAAACAGGGTCTAAAATCATGTTTGGTTGCACTCTGGAGTACATTGTTTACAGAACTGTTCAAACTAGATGATAGGAACACTTATGGACAATTTTCAGCAAGTTGCAGCATTGAAATACAGAAATAAACACTTTTCCATAAACAAGTTTAAAATCATGTTTGGTTGTACTCGGAACTACATTGTTTACAGAACTGTTCAAACTAGATGATAGGAATCCACTTATGGACAATTTTCAGCAAGTTGCAGCATTGAATACAGAAATAAACACTTTTCCATAAACAAGGTTTAAAATCATGTTTGGTTGTACTCTGGAATACATGTTTACAGAACTGTTCAAACTAGATGATAGGATCCACTTATGAGACAATTTTCAAGCAAGTGCAGCATTGAAATACGAATAAACCACTTTTCCATAAACAAGGTTTAAATCATGTTTTGGTTGTACTCTGGAAGTACATTGTTTACAGAACTGTTCAAAACTAGATGATAGGAACACTTATGGGACAATTTTTTCAGCAAGTTTGCAGCATTGAAATACAGAAATAAACACTTTTCCATAAACAAGGTTTAAAATCATGTTTGGTTGTACTCTGGAAGTACATTGTTTACAGAACTGTTCAAACTAGATGATAGGAACACTTATGGACAATTTTCAGCAAGTTTGCAGCATTGAAATACAGAAATAACACTTTTCCATAAACAAGGTTTAAATCATGTTTGGTTGTACTCTGGAAGTACATTGTTTACAGAACTGTTCAAACTAGATGATAGGTACACTTATGGACAATTTTCAGCAAGTTGCAGCATTGAAATACAGAAATAAACACTTTTCCATAAACAAGGTTTAAATCATGTTTGTTGAACTCTGGAAGTACATTGTTAACAGACTGTTCAAAACTAGATGATAGGATCCACTTATGGACAATTTTCAGGCAAGTTGCAGCATTGAAATACAGAAATAAACACTTTCCATAAACAAGGTTTAAAATCATGTTGGTTGTACTCTGGAAGTACATGTCTTACAGAAACTGTTTCAACTAGATGATAGGTAACTTATGGACAATTTTCAGCAAGTTGCAGCAATTGAAATACAGAAATAAACACTTTTCCATAAACAAGGTTTAAAATCATGTTTGGTTGTACTCTGGAAGTACATTGTTTACAGAACTGTTCAAACTAGATGATAGGAACACTTATGGACAATTTTCAGCAAGTTGCAGCATTGAAATACAGAAATAAACACTTTTCCATAAACAAGGTTTAAAATCATGTTTGGTTGTACTCTGGAAGTACATTGTTTACAGAACTGTTCAAACTAGATGATAGGTACACTTATGGACAATTTTCAGCAAGTTGCAGCATTGAAATACAGAAATAAACACTTTTCCATAAACAAGGTTTAAATCATGTTTGGTTGTACTCTGGAAGTACATTGTTTACAGAACTGTTCAAACTAGATGATAGGAACACTTATGGACAATTTTCAGCAAGTTGCAGCATTGAAATACAGAAATAAACACTTTTCCATAAACAAGGTTAAAATCATGTTTGGTTGTACTCTGGAAGTACATTGTTTACAGAACTGTTCAAACTAGATGATAGGTCCACTTATGGGACAATTTTCAGCAAGTTGCAGCATTGACATACAGAAATAACACTTTTCCATAACAAGGTTTAAATCATGTTTGGGTTGTACTCTGGAAGTACATTGTTTACAGAACTGTTCAAACTAGATGATAGTAACACTTATGGGACAATGTTTCAGCAAGTTGCAGCATTGAAATACAGAAATAAACACTTTTCCATAAACAAGGTCTAAATCATGTTTGGTTTATGCACTCTGGTATGTACATTGTTTACAGAACTGTTCAAACTAGAGTGATAGGAACACTTATGGACATTTTCAGCAAGTTGCAGCATTGAAATACAGAAATAACACTATTTCCATAAACAAGGTCTAAATCAGGTTCGGTTGTACTCTGGAAGTAACATTGTTTACAGAAACTGTTCAACTAGATGATAGGTACCACTTATGGACAATTTTCAGCAAGTTGCAGCATTGAAATACAGAAATAAACCACTTTTCCCATAACAAGGTTTAAATCATGTTTGGTTGTACTCTGGTAAGTACAGTGTTTACAGAACTGTTCAAACTAAGATGATAGTACACTTATGGACAATTTTCAGCAAGTTGCAGCATTGAAATACAGAAATAAACACTTTTCCATAAACAAGGTTTAAAATCATGTTTGGTTGTACTCTGGAAGTACATTGTTTATCAGAACTGTTCAAACTAGATGATAGGTAACACTTATGGACAATTTTCAGCAAGTTGCAGCATTGAAATACAGAAATAAACACTTTCCATAAACAAGGTTTAAAATCATGTTTGGTTGTACTCTGGAAGTACATTGTTTACAGAACTGTTCAAACTAGATGATAGGAACACTTATGGACAATTTTCAGCAAGTTGCAGCATTGAAATACAGAAATAAACACTTTTCCATAAACAAGGTTTAAATCATGTTTGTTGTACTCTGGAAGTACATTGTTTACAGAACTGTTCAAACTAGATGATAGGGAACACTTATGGACAATTTTCAGCAAGTTGCAGCATTGAAATACAGAAATAAACACTTTTCCATAAACAAGGTTAAATCATGTTGGTTGTACTCTGGAAGTACATTGTTTACAGAACTGTTCAAACTAGATGATAGGAACACTTATGGACAATTTTCAGCAAGTTGCAGCATTGAAATACAGAAATAAACACTTTTCCATAAACAAGGTTCTAAATCATGTTTGGTTGCACTCTGGAAGTACATTGTTTAACAGAACTGTTCAAACTAGATGATAGGACACTTATGGACAATTTTCAGCAAGTTGCAGCATTGAAATACAGAAATAAACACTTTTCCATAAACAAGGTTTAAAATCATGTTTGGTTGTACTCTGGAAGTACATTGTTTACAGAACTGTTCAAACTAGATGATAGGTACCACTTATGGACAATTTTCAGCAAGTTGCAGCATTGAAATACAGAAATAAACACTTTTCCATAAACAAGGTTTAAAATCATGTTTGGTTGTACTCTGGAGTACAATTGTTTACAGAACTGTTCAAACTAGATGATAGGTCCACTTATGGACAATTTTCAGCAAGTTGCAGCATTGAAATACAGAAATAAACACTTTCCATAAACAAGGTTTAAAAATCATGTTTGGTTGTACTCTGGAAGTACATTGTTTACAGAACTGTTCAAACTAGATGATAGGTCCACTTATGGACAATTTCAGCAAGTTGCAGCATTGAAATACAGAAATAAACACTTTTCCATAAACAAGGTTTACAATCATGTTTGGTTGTACTCTGGAAGTACATTGTTTACAGAACTGTTCAAACTAGATGATAGGTCCACTTATGGACAATTTTCAGCAAGTTGCAGCATTGAAATACAGAAATAAACACTTTTCCATAAACAAGGTTTAAAATCATGTTTGGTTGTACTCTGGAACTACATTGTTTACAGAACTGTTCAAACTAGATGATAGGAACACTTATGGACAATTTTCAGCAAGTTGCAGCATTGAAATACAGAAATAAACACTTTTCCATAAACAAGGTCTAAATCATGTTTGGTTGCACTCTGGAGTACATTGTTTACAGAACTGTTCAAACTAGATGATAGGAACACTTATGGACAATTTTCAGCAAGTTGCAGCATTGAAATACAGAAATAAACACTTTTCCATAAACAAGGTCTAAATCATGTTTGGTTGCACTCTGGAAGTACATTGTTTACAGAACTGTTCAAACTAGATGATAGGAACACTTATGGACAATTTTCAGCAAGTTGCAGCATTGAAATACAGAAATAAACACTTTTCCATAAACAAGGTTTAAAATCATGTTTGGTTGTACTCTGGAAGTACATTGTTTACAGAACTGTTCAAACTAGATGATAGGTACACTTATGGACAATTTTCAGCAAGTTGCAGCATTGAAATACAGAAATAAACACTTTTCCATAAACAAGGTTTAAAATCATGTTTGGTTGTACTCTGGAATGACATTGTTTACAGAACTGTTCAAACTAGATGATAGGAACACTTATGGAAAATTTTCAGCAAGTTGCAGCATTGAAATACAGAAATAAACACTTTTCCATAAACAAGGTCTAAATCATGTTTGGTATGTACTCTGGAATACATTGTTTTACAGAACTGTTCAAACTAGATGATAGGAACACTTATGGACAATTTTCAGGCAAGTTGCAGCATTGAAATACAGAAATAAACACTTTTCCATAAACAAGGTCTAAAATCATGTTTGATGCACTCTGGTAGTACATTGTTTACAGAACTGTTCAAACTAGATGATAGGAACACTTATGGACAATTTTCAGCAAGTTGCAGCATTGAAATACAGAAATAAACACTTTTCCATAAACAAGGTTTAAATCATGTTTGGTTGTACTCTGGAAGTACATTGTTTACAGAACTGTTCAAACTAGATGATAGGAACACTTATGGACAATTTTCAGCAAGTTGCAGCATTGAAATACAGAAATAAACACTTTTCCATAAACAAGGTTTAAAATCATGTTTGGTTGTACTCTGGAAGTACATTGTTTACAGAACTGTTCAAACTAGATGATAGGTACACTTATGGACAATTTTCAGCAAGTTGCAGCATTGAAATACAGAAATAAACACTTTTCCATAAACAAGGTTTAAAATCATGTTTGGTTGTACTCTGGAAGTACATTGTTTACAGAACTGTTCAAACTAGATGATAGGAACACTTATGGACAATTTTCAGCAAGTTGCAGCATTGAAATACAGAAATAAACACTTTTCCATAAACAAGGTTAAATCATGTTTGGTTGTACTCTGGAAGTACATTGTTTACAGAACTGTTCAAACTAGATGATAGGTACACTTATGGACAATTTTCAGCAAGTTGCAGCATTGAAATACAGAAATAAACACTTTTCCATAAACAAGGTTTAAAATCATGTTTGGTTGTACTCTGGAAGTACATTGTTTACAGAACTGTTCAAACTAGATGATAGGAACACTTATGGACAATTTTCAGCAAGTTGCAGCATTGAAATACAGAAATAAACACTTTTCCATAAACAAGGTTAAATCATGTTTGGTTGTACTCTGGAAGTACATTGTTTACAGAACTGTTCAAACTAGATGATAGGAACACTTATGGACAATTTTCAGCAAGTTGCAGCATTGAAATACAGAAATAAACACTTTTCCATAAACAAGGTTTAAAATCATGTTTGGTTGTACTCTGGAAGTACATTGTTTACAGAACTGTTCAAACTAGATGATAGGAACACTTATGGACAATTTTCAGCAAGTTGCAGCATTGAAATACAGAAATAAACACTTTTCCATAAACAAGGTTTAAAATCATGTTTGGTTGTACTCTGGAAGTACATTGTTTACAGAACTGTTCAAACTAGATGATAGGAACACTTATGGACAATTTTCAGCAAGTTGCAGCATTGAAATACAGAAATAAACACTTTTCCATAAACAAGGTCTAAATCATGTTTGGTTGCTACTCTGGAAGTACATTGTTACAGAACTGTTCAAACTAGATGATAGGTCCACTTATGGACAATTTTCAGCAAGTTGCAGCATTGAATACCGCAAATAGAACACTTTCCATAAACAAGGTCTAAATCATGTTGGTTGTACTCTGGAAGTACATTGTTTACAGAACTGTTCAAACTAGATGATAGGTCCACTTATGGACATTTTCAGCAAGTTGCGCATTGAAATACAGAATAAACATTTCCATAAACAAGGTTTAAATCATGTTTGTTGTACTTGAAGTACATGTTTACAGAACTGTTCAAACTAGGATGATAGGCCACTTATGGACAATTTTCAGCCAAGTTGCAGCAATTGAAATACAGAAATAAACACTTTTCCATAAACAAGGTTAATCATGTTTGGTTGTGTACTCTGGAGTACATTGTTTACAGAACTGTTCAAACTAGGTGATAGGGCCACTTATGGACAATTTTCAGCAAGTGCAGCATTGAAATACAGAAATAAACCCTTTTCCATAAACAAGGTTTAAAATCATGTTTGGTTTGTACTCGGAGTACATGGTTTACAGAACTGTTCAAACTAGATGATAGGTACACTATGGACAATTTTCAGCAAGTTGCAGCATTGAAATACAGAAATAACACTTTTCCATAAACAAGGTTTAAAATCAGGTTTGGTTGTACTCTGGAAGTACATTGTTTACAGAACTGTTCAAACTAGATGATAGGTCCACTTATGGACAATTTTCAGCAAGTTGCAGCATTGAATACAGAAATAAACACTTTCCATAACAAGAGTCTAAATCATGTTTGGTGCACTCTGGGTAGTACATTGTTTACAGAACTGTTCAAACTAGATGATAGGAACACTTATGGACAATTTTCAGCAAGTTGCAGCATTGGAAATACAGAAATAACACTTTTCCATAAACAAGGTTAAAATCATGTTTGGTTGTACTCTGGAAGTACATGTTTACAGAACTGTTCAAACTAGATGATAGGACACTTATGGACAATTTTCAGCAAGTTGCAGCATTGACATACAGAATAAACACTTTTCCATAAACAAGGTTTAAAATCATGTTGGTTGTACTCTGGAACTACATTGTTTACAGAACTGTTCAAACTAGATGATAGGTCACACTTATGGACAATTTTCAGCAAGTGCAGCATTGAAATACAGAAATAAACACTTTTCCAGTAAACAAGGTTTAAATCATGTTTGGTTGTACTCTGGAAGTACATTGTTTACAGAACTGTTCAAACTAGATGATAGGTACACTTATGGACAATTTTCAGCAAGTTGCAGCATTGAAATACAGAAATAAACACTTTTTCCATAAACAGGTTAAATCATGTTTGGTTGTACTCTGGAAGTAACTTGTTTACAGAACTGTTCAAACTAGATGATAGGTCCACTTATGGACAATTTTCAGCAAGTTGCAGCATTGAAATACAGAAATAAACACTTTTCCATAAACAAGGTTAAAATCAATGTTTGGTTGTACTCCTGGAAGCTACATTGTTACAGAACGGGTTTCAAAACTAAGATTGAATAGGTCCACTTATGAGACAATTTTTCAGCAAGTTGCAAGCATTGAAATACAGAATAAACACTTTTCCATAAACAAGGTTAGAAATCATGTTTGGTTGTACTTCTGCAAGCTACAATTGTTTACAGAACTGTTCAAACTAGGATGATAGGTACACTTATGGACAAATCCTTCAGCAAATTGCAGCATTGAAATACAGACATAAACACTTTTCCATATAAACAAAGGTTAAATCATGTTGGTATGTACTCTGGGTAAGTACCATTGTTTATCAGAACTGGTTCAAACTAGATGATAGTACACTTAATGGACAATTTTTTCAAGCAAGTTGCAGGCATTAAGAATACAGAAATAAACACTTTTCCATAAACAAGGTTAAAAAATCATGTTTGGGTTGTACTCTGGAAGTACAATTGTTTACGAGAAGCTGTCAAATCTAGATGATAGGAACACTTATGGACATTTTCAGCAGTTGCAGCATTGGAAATACAAGAAATAAACACTTTTTCCATAAACAGAGTTTAAAATCATGTTTGGTTGTACTCTGGAATACATTGTTCACAGAACTGTTCAAGACTAGCATGATAGGAACACTTATGCGGACAATTTTTCAGGCCAAGTTGCAGCATTGAAATACAGAAAAAACACTTTTCCATAAACAAGGTTTAAAATCACGTTTGGTTGTACTCTTGGAAGTACATTGTTTACAGAACTGTTCAGACTAGATGATAGGAAACCTTAGGACAATTTCCAGCCAGTATGCAGCATTGAAATACAGAAATGAACACTAGTTTCATAGAACAAGGTTTTAAAAATCATGTTGGTTTACTCTGAAGTACTTGGTTACAGAACTGTTCAATAAACTAGATGATAGGTCCACTTTATGGACAATTTTCAGCAAGTTGAAGCATTGAGAAATCACAGAAATAAACACTTTTCCATAAACAAGGTTTACAATCATGTTGGTTGTACTCCCTGGAACGTACATTGTTTTACAGAACTGTTCAAACTAGATGATAGGACACTTATGGACAATTTTCAGCAAGTTGCAGCATTGAAATACAGAAATAAACACTTTTCCATAAACAAGGTTTAAAATCATGTTTGGTTGTACTCTGGAAGTACATTGTTTACAGAACTGTTCAAACTAGATGATAGGAACACTTATGGACAATTTTCAGCAAGTTGCAGCATTGAAATACAGAAATAAACACTTTTCCATAAACAAGGTCTAAATCATGTTTGGTTGCACTCTGGGTAGTACATTGTTTAACATAACTGTTCAAACTAGATGATAGGAACACTATGGACAATTTTCAGCAAGTTGCAGCATTGAAATACAGAAATAAACACTTTTCCATAAACAAGGTTTAAATCATGTTTGGTTGTACTCTGGAAGTACATTGTTTACAGAACTGTTCAAACTAGATGATAGGAACACTTATGGACAATTTCAGCAAGTTGCAGCATTGAAATACAGAAATAAACACTTTTCCATAAAAACAAGGTTTAAAATCATGTTTGGTTGTACTCTGAAGTACATGTTTAGCAGAAACTGTTCAAACTAGATGATAGGTACCCCGTATGGACATATTTTCAGCAGTTGCAGGCATTGAAATACGAAATAAACACTTTTCCATAAACAGGTTTAAAATCACATGTTTGGTTGTACTCTGGAACTACATTGTTTACAGAACTGTTCAAACTAGATGAGAGGAACACTTATGGACAATTTTCAGCAAGTTGCAGCATTGAATACAGAAATAAACACTTTTCCATAAACAAGGTTTAAATCATGTTTGGTTGTACTCTGGAACTACATGTTTTACAGAACTGTTCAAACTAGATGACTGGAACCTTATGGACAATTTTTTCAGCAAGTTGCAGCATTGAAATACGAAATAACACTTTTCCATAAACAAGGTTTAAAATCATGTTTGGTTGTACTCTGGAAGTACATTGTTTACAGAACTGTTCAGACTGGTGATAGGTCCACGTATGGAACAACTTTCAGCAATTGCAGCTATTGAAATACAGAAAATAAACACTTTTCCATAAACAAGGTCTAAATCATGTTTGATGCACTCCGGATACAATGTTTTAACATAACTGTTTCACAACTAGATGAATAGGAACACTTATGGACAATTTTCAGCACTTTGCAGCATTGAAAATACAGAATAAACACTTTCCATAGAACAAGGTTAAAATCATGTTTGGGTTGTACTCTGGAAGTACATTGTTTACAGAACTGTTCAAACTAGATGATAGGTCCACTTATGGACACTTTCAGCAGTTGCAGCATTGAAATACAGAAATAAACACTTTTCCATAAACAAGGTTTAAAATCATGTTTGGGTTGTACTCTGGAAGTACATTGTTTACAGAACTGTTCAAAACTAGATGATAGGAACACTTATGGACAATTTCAGCAAGTTGCAGCATTGAAATACAGAAATAAACACTTTTCCATAAACAAGGTTTAAATCATGTGTGGTTGTACTACTGGAAGTACATTGTTTACAGAACTGTTCAAACTAGGTGATAGGTCCACTTATGGACAATTTTCAGCAAGTTGCAGCATTGAAATACAGAAATAAACACTTTTCCATAAACAAGGTTTAAAATCATGTTTGGTTGTACTCTGGAAGTACATTGTTTACAGAACTGTTCAAACTAGATGATAGGTCCACTTATGGACAATTTTCAGCAAGTTGCAGCCATTGAAATACAGAAATAAACACTTTTCCATAAACAAGGTTTAAAATCATGTTTGGTTGTACTCTGGAACTACATTGTTTACAGAACTGTTCAAACTAGATGATAGGAACACTTATGGACAATTTTCAGCAAGTTGCAGCATTGAAATACAGAAATAAACACTTTTCCATAAACAAGGTTTAAATCATGTTTGGTTGTACTCTGGAAGTACATTGTTTTACAGAACTGTTCAAACTAGATGATAGGTACACTTATGGACAATTTTCAGCAAGTTGCAGCATTGAAATTACAGAAATAACACTTTTCCATAAACCAGAGGTCTAAAATCATTTGGATTGCACTCTCGGATACATGTTTACCAGAACTGTTTCAAACTAGATGAGAGGAACAGCTTAGTGGACAATTTTTTCAGCAAGTTGCAGCATTGAAATACAGAAATAAACACTTTTCCATAACAAGGTTTAAAATCATGTTTGGTTGTACTCTGAGAAGTACATTGTTTACAGAACTGTTCAGACTAGGTGATAGGTCCACTTATGGACAATTTTCAGCAATTGCAGCATTGAAATACAGAAATAAACACTTTTCCATAAACAAGGTCTAAAATCATGTTTGGTTGCACTCTGGTAGTACATTGTTTACAGAACTGTTCAAACTAGATGATAGGATACACTTATGGACAATTTTCAGCAAGTTGCAGCATTGAAATACAGAAATAAACACTTTTCCATAAACAAGGTTTAAAATCATGTTTGGTTGTACCTCTGGGAATTACATTGTTTACAGAACTGTTCAAACTAGATGATACGGAACACTTATGGACAATTTTCCGCAAGTTGCAGCATTGAAATACAGAAATAAACACTTTTCCATAAACAGGTTAACATGTTTGGATTGCTACTCTGGAAGTACATTGTTTACAGAACTGTTCAAACTAGATGATAGGTCACACTTATGGACAATTTTCAGCAAAGTCTGCAGCATTGAAATACAGAAATAAACACTTTTCCATAACAAGCGTCTAAATCATGTTTGGTTGCACGCTGGACTACATTGTTTACAGAACTGTTCAAACTAGATGATAGGAACACTTATGGACAATTTTCAGCAAGTTGCAGCATTGAAATACAGAAATAAACACTTTCCTATAAACAAGGTTTAAAATCATGTTGGTTGTACTCTGGAACTACATTGTTTACAGAACTGTTCAAACTAGATGATAGGCTCCACTTATGGACAATTTTCAGCAAGTTGCAGCATTGAAATACAGAAATAAACACTTTTTCCATAACAAGGTTTAAATCATGTTTGGTTGTACTCTGGAAGTACATTGTTTACAGAACTGTTCAAACTAGATGATAGGTCCACTTATGGACAATTTTCAGCAAGTTGCAGCATTGAAATACAGAAATAAACACTTTTCCATAAACAAGGTTTAAATCATGTTTGGTTGTACTCCTGGAAGTACATTGTTTACAGAACTGTTCAAACTAGGATGATAGGTCCACCTATGGACAAGTTTCAGCAAGTTGGCAGCATTGAAATACAGAAATAAACACTTTTCCATAAACAAGGTTTAAATCATGTTTGGTTGTACTCTGGAACTACATTGTTTACAGAACTGTTCAAACTAGATGATAGGAACACTTATGGACAATTTTCAGCAAGTTGCAGCATTGAAATACAGAAATAAACACTTTTCCATAAACAAGGTTCTAAAATCATGTTTGGATTGTACTCTGGGAGTACATATGTTTACAGAACTGTTCAAACTAGATGATAGGGAAACCACTTATGGACAATTTTCAGCAAGTTGCAGCATTGAAATACAGAAATAAACACTTTTCCATAAACAAGGTTTAAAATCATGTTTGGTTGTACTCTGGAAGTACATTGTTTACAGAACTGTTCAAACTAGGTGATAGGTACACTTATGGACAATTTCAGCAAGTTGCAGCATTGAAATACAGAAATAAACACTTTTCCATAAACAAGGTCTAAATCATTGTTTGATGCACTCCGGATACAATGTTTTAAACATAACTGTTCAAACTAGATGATAGGAACACTTATGGACAATTTTTCAGCAAGTTGGCAGCATTGAAATACAGAAATAAACACTTTTCATAAACAAGGTTTAAAATCATTGTTTGGTTGTACTCTGAACTACATTGTTTACAGAACTGTTCAAACTAGATGATAGGCAACTTATGGACAATTTTCAGCAAGTTGCAGCATTGAAATACAGAAATAAACACTTTTCCATAAACAAGGTTTAAATCATGTTTCGGTTGCACTCTGGGTAAGTACATTGTTTACAGAACTGTTCAAACTAGGATGATAGGTCCACTTATGGACAATTTTCAGCAAGTTGCAGCATTGAAATACAGAAATAAACACTTTCCATAAACAAGGTTTAAAATCATGTTTGGTTGTACTCTGGAAGTACATTGTTTACAGAACTGTTCAAACTAGATGATAGGTCCACTTATGGACAATTTTCAGCAAGTTGCAGCATTGAAATACAGAAATAAACACTTTTCCATAAACAAGGTTTAAATCATGTTTGGTTGTACTCTGGAAGTACATTGTTTACAGAACTGTTCAAACTAGATGATAGGAACACTTATGGACAATTTTCAGCAAGTTGCAGCATTGAAATACAGAAATAAACACTTTTCCATAAACAAGGTCTAAAATCATGTTTGGTTGCACTCGGAGTACAATGTTTTAACAGAACTGTTCAAACTAGATGATAGGAACACTTATGGACAATTTTCAGCAAGTGCAGCATTGAAATACAGAAATAAACACTTTTCCATAAACAAGGTTTAAAATCATGTTTGGTTGTACTCTTGAACGTACATTGTTTACAGAACTGTTCAAACTAGATGATAGGTCCACTTATGGACAATTTTCAGCAAAGTTGCAGCATTGAAATACAGAAATAAACACTTTTCCATAAACAAGGTTAAATCATGTTTGGTTGTACTCTGGAAGTACATTGTTTACAGAACTGGTCAAACTAGATGATAGGAACACTTATGGACAATTTTCAGCAAGTTGCAGCATTGAAATACAGAAATAAACACTTTTCCATAAACAGGTTTAAAATCATGTTTGGTTGTACTCTGGAAGTACATTGTTTACAGAACTGTTCAAACTAGATGATAGGACACACTTATGGACAATTTTCAGCAAGTTGCAGCATTGGAAATACAGAAATAAACACTTTTCCATAAAACAAGGTCTAAAATCATGTTTGGTTGTACTCTGGGTAAGTACATTGTTTACAGAACTGTTCAAACTAGGATGATAGGTACACTTATGGACAATTTTCAGCAAGTTGCAGCATTGAAATACAGAAATAAACACTTTTCCATAAACAAGGTTTAAAATCATGTTTGGTTGTACTCTGGAAAGTACATTGTTACAGAACTGTTCAAACTAGATGATAGGTACACTTATGACAATTTTCAGCAAGTTGCAGCATTGAAATACAGAAATAACAACTTTTCCATAAACAAGGTTTAAAAATCATGTTTGGTTGTACCTGGAGTACATTGTTTACAGAACTGTTCAAACTAGATGATAGGAACACTTATGGACAATTTCAGCAATTGCAGCATTGAATACAGAAATAAACACTTTTCGCATAACAAGGTCTAAATCATTGTTTGATGCACTCCGGATACATGTTTTAACATAACTGTTCAAAGCTAGATGATAGGAACACTTATGGACAATTTTCAGCAAGTTGCAGCATTGAAATACAGAATAAACACTTTTCCATAAACAAGGTTTAAATCATGTTTGGTTGTACTCTGGAAGTACATTGTTTACAGAACTGTTCAACTAGATGATAGGTCCACTTATGGACAATTTTCAGGCAAGTTGCAGCATTGAAAATACAGAAATAAACACTTTTCCATAAACAAGGGTCTAAATCATGTTTGGTTGCTACTCGGGTAGTACATTGTTTACAGAACTGTTCAAACTAGATGATAGGTCAACCTTATGGAAAATTTTCAGCAAGTTGCAGCATTGAAATACAGAAATAAACACTTTTCCATAAACAAGGTTAAAATCATGTTTGGTTGTACTCTGGAAGTACATTGTTTACAGAACTGTTCAAACTAGATGATAGGAACACTTATGGACAATTTTCAGCAAGTTGCAGCATTGAAATACAGAAATAAACACTTTTCCATAAACAGGTTTAAAATCATGTTTGGTTGCACTCTGGAAGTACATTGTTTACAGACAACTGTTCAAACTAGATGATAGGAACACTTATGGACAATTTTCAGCAAGTTGCAGCATTGAAATACAGAAATAAACACTTTTCCATAAACAAGGTTTAAATCATGTTTGGTTGTACTCTGGAAGTACAATGTTTAACAGAACTGTTCAAACTAGATGATAGGAACACTTATGGACAATTTTCAGCAAGTTGCAGCATTGAAATACAGAAATAAACACTTTTCCATAAACAAGGTTTAAAATCATGTTTGGTTGTACTCTGGAAGTACATTGTTTACAGAACTGTTCAAACTAGATGATAGGTCCACTTATGGACAATTTTCAGCAAGTTGCAGCATTGCAAATACAGAAATAAACACTTTTCCATAAACAGGTTAAAATCATGTTTGGTTGTACTCTGGAACTACATGTTTACAGAACTGTTCAAACTAGATGATAGGATACACTTATGGACAATTTTCAGCAAGTTGCAGCATTGAAATACAGAAATAAACACTTTTCCATAACAAGGTTAAATTCATGTTTGGTTGTACTCTGGAGTACATTGTTTTAATAACTGTTCAAACTAGATGATAGGAACACTTATGGACAATTTTCAGCAGTTGCAAGCATTGAAATACAGAAATAAACACTTTTCCATAAACAAGGTTTAAAATCATGTTTGGTTGTACTCTGGAATTACATTGTTTACATAACTGTTCAAACTAGATGATAGGACACTTATGGACATTTTTCAGCAAGTTGCAGCATGAAATACAGAAATAAACACTTTTCCATAAACAAGGTTTAAAATCATGTTTGGTTGTACTCTGGAAGTACATTGTTTACAGAACTGTTCAAACTAGATGATCGGTCCACTTATGGACAATTTTCAGCAAGTTGGCCTAGCATTGAAATACAGAATAAACACTTTTCCATAACACAAGGTTTAAAATCAGTTTGGTTGTACTCTGCGAAGTACATTGTTTACAGAACTGTTCAAACTAGATGATAGGGTCACTTATGGACAATTTCAGCAAGTTGCAGCATTGAAATACAGAAATAAACACTTTTCCATAAACAAGGTTTAAATCATGTTTGGTTGTACTCTGGAGTACATTGTTTACAGAACTGTTCAAACTAGATGATAGGTACACTTATGGACAATTTTCAGCAAGTTGCAGCATTGAAATACAGAAATAAACACTTTTCCATAAACAAGGTCTAAATCATGTTTGTTGCACTCTGGATACATTGTTTACAGAACTGTTCAAACTAGATGATAGGAACACTTATGGACAATTTTCAGCAAGTTGCAGCATTGAAATACAGAAATAAACACTTTTCCATAAACAAGGTCTAAATCATGTTTGGTTGCACTCTGGGTAGTACATTGTTTACAGAACTGTTCAAACTAGATGATAGGAACACTTATGGACAATTTTTTCAGCAAGTTGCAGCATTGAAATACAGAAATAAACACTTTTCCATAAACAAGGTTTAAATCATGTTTGGTTGTACTCTGGAAGTACATTGTTTACAGAACTGTTCAAACTAGATGATAGGTCCACTTTATGGACAATTTTCAGCAAGTTGCAGCATTGAAATACAGAAATAAACACTTTTCCCATAAACAAGGTCTAAATCATGTTTGGTTGTACTCTGGAAGTACATTGTTTACAGAACTGTTCAAACTAGATGATAGGTACCACTTATGGACCAATTTTCAGCAAGTTGCAGCATTGAAATACAGAAATAACACTTTTCCATTAAACAAGGTTTAAATCATGTTTGAGTGTACTCTGGAAGTACATTGTTTACAGAACTGTTCAAACTAGATGATAGGAACACTTATGACAATTTTTCAGCAAGTTGCAGCATTGAAATACAGAAATAAACACTTTCCATAAACAAGGTTTAAATCATGTTGGGTTGTACTCTGGAGTACATTGTTTACAGAACTGTTCAAACTAGATGATAGGCACACTTATGGACAATTTTCAGCAAGTTGCAGCATTGAAATACAGAAATAAACACTTTTCCATAAACAAGGTTTAAAATCATGTTTGTTGTACTCTGGAATACATTGTTTACAGAACTGTTCAAACTAGATGATAGGTACACTTATGGACAATTTTCAGCAAGTTGCAGCATTGAAATACAGAAATAACACTTTTCCATAAACAAGGTTTAAAATCATGTTTGGTTGTACTCTGGAAGTACATTGTTTACAGAACTGTTCAAACTAGATGATAGGATACACTTATGGACAATTTTCAGCAAGTTGCAGCATTGAAATACAGAAATAACACTTTTCCATAAACAAGGTCTAAATCATGTTGGTTGCACTCTGGTAGTACATTGTTTACAGAACTGTTCAAACTAGATGATAGGAACACTTATGGACAATTTTTCAGCAGTTGCAGCATTGAAATACAGAAATAAACACTTTCCATAAACAAGGTTTAAAATCATTTTTGGTTGTACTCTGGAAGTACATTGTTTACAGAACTGTTCAAACTAGATGATAGGAACACTTATGGACAATTTTCAGCAAGTTGCAGCATTGAAATACAGAAATAAACACTTTTCCATAAACAAGGTTTAAATCATGTTTGGTTGTACTCTGGAAGTACATTGTTTACAGAACTGTTCAAACTAGATGATAGGTACCACTTATGGACAATTTTCAGCAAGTTGCAGCATTGAAATACAGAAATAAACCTTTTCCATAACAAGGTTTAAATCAGGTTTGGTTGTACTCTGGAATACATTGTTTACAGAACTGTTCAAACTAGATGATAGGTAACACTTATGACCATTTTCAGCAAGTTGCAGCATTGAAATACAGAAATAAACACTTTTCCAATAAACAAGGTTTAAATCATGTTTGGTTGTACTCTGGAATTACATTGTTTACAGAACTGTTCAAACTAGATGATAGGATACACTTATGGACAATTTTCAGCAAGTTGCAGCATTGAAATACAGAAATAAACACTTTTCCATAAACAAGGTTTAAAATCATGTTTGGTTGTACTCTGGAAGTACATTGTTTACAGAACTGTTCAAACTAGATGATAGGTCCACTTATGGACAATTTTCAGCAAGTTGCAGCATTGAAATACAGAAATAAACACTTTTCCATAAACAAGGTTTAAAATCATGTTTGGTTGTACTCTGGAAGTACATTGTTTACAGAACTGTTCAACTAGATGATAGGAACACTTATGGACAATTTTCAGCAAGTTGCAGCATTGAAATACAGAAATAAACACTTTTCCATAAACAAGGTCTAAATCATGTTTGGTGCACTCTGGTAGTACATTGTTTACAGAACCTGTTCAACTAGATGATAGGAACACTTATGGACAATTTTTCAGCAAGTTGCCAGCATGAAATACAGAAATAAACACTTTTCCATAAACAAGGTCTAAATCATGTTTGTGCTACTCTGGAAGTACAATTGTTTAACAGAACTGTTCAAACTAGATGATAGGAACACTTATGGACAATTTTCAGCAAGTTGCAGCATTGAAATACAGAAATAAACACTTTTCCATAAACAAGGTTTAAAATCATGTTTGGTTGTACTCTGGAAGTACATTGTTTACAGAACTGTTCAAACTAGATGATAGGGACACTTATGGACAATTTTCAGCAAGTTGCAGCATTGAAATACAGAAATAACACTTTTCCATAAACAAGGTTTAAAATCATGTTTGGTTGTACTCTGGGAAGTAACATTGTTTACAGAACTGTTCAAACTAGATGATAGGTATCCACTTATGGACAATTTTCAGCAAGTTGCAGCATTGAAATACAGAAATAAACACTTTTCCATAAACAAGGTTAAAATCATGTTTGGTTGTACTCTGGAAGTACATGTTTACAGAACTGTTCAAACTAGGATGATAGGTCCACTTATGGACAATTTTCAGCAGTTGCAGCATTGAAATACAGAAATAAACACGTTTCCATAAACAAGGTTTAAAATCATGTTTGGTTGTACTCTGGAAGTACATTGTTTACAGAACTGTTTCAACTAGATGATAGGACACACTTATGGACAATTTTCAGCAAGTGCAGCATTGAAATCCAGAATAACACTTTTCCATAAACAAGGATTTTAAAATTCATGATTGGTTTGTACTCCTGGAAAGTACAATTGTGTTACAGAACTGTTCAAACTAGATGAGTAGGGTCCACTTATGGACCATTTTCAGCAAGTTGCAGCATTGAACTACAGAAATAAACACTTTTCCATAAACAAGGTTTAAATCATGTTTGGTTGTACTCTGGAAGTACATTGTTTACAGAACTGTTCAAACTAGGATGATAGGTCCACTTATGGACAATTTTCAGCAAGTTGCAGCATTGAAATACAGAAATAAACACTTTCATAAACAAGGTTAAATCATGTTTGGTTGTACTCTGGAAGTACATTGTTTACAGAACTGTTTCAAACTAGATGATAGGTCCACTTATGGACAATTTTCAGCAAGTTGCAGCATTGAAATACAGAAATAAACACTTTTCCATAAACAAGGTTTAAAATCATGTTTGGTTGTACTCTGGAAGTACATTGTTTACAGAACTGTTCAAACTAGATGATAGGTACAACTTATGGACAATTTTTCAGCAAGTTGCAGCATTGAAATACAGAAATAAACACTTTTCCATAAACAAGGTCTAAAATCATGTTGGTTGTACTCTGGCAAGTACAATGTGTTTACAGAACTGTTCAAACTAGATGATAGGAACACTTATGGACAATTTTCAGCACGTTGGCAGCATTGAATACAGAAATAACACTTTCTCCATAAACAAAGGTTTAAATCAGTTTGGTTGTACTCTGAAGTACATTGTTTACAGAACTGTTCAAACTAGGTGATAGGTCCACTTATGGACAATTTTCAGCAAGTTGCAGCATTGAAATACAGAAATAGAACACTTTTCCATAACAAGGGTTTAAAAATCATGTTGGTTGTACTCGGAAGTCATTGTTTTACAGAACTGTTCAAACTAGGTGATAGGTACACTTATGGACAATTTTCAGCAAGTTGCAGCATTGAAATACAGAAATAAACACTTTTCCATAAACAAGGTTTAAATCATGTTTGGTTGTACTCTGGAGTACATTGTTTACAGAACTGTTCAAACTAGATGATAGGATCCACTTATGGACAATTTTCAGCAAGTTGCAGCATTGAAATACAGAAATAAACACTTTTTCCATAAACAAGGTTAAAATCATGTTTGGTTCCTCTGGAAGTACAATTGTTTACAGAACTGTTCAACTAGATGATAAGGAACACTTATGGACAATTTTCAGCAAGTTGCAGCATTGAAATACAGAAATAAACACTTTTCCATAAACAAGGTTAAATCATGTTGGTTGTACTCTGGACGTACATTGTTTACAGAACTGTTCAACTAGGATGATAGGTACACTTATGGACAATTTTCAGCAAGTTGCAGCATTGAAATACAGAAATAAACACTTTTCCATAAACAAGGTTAAAATCAATGTTTGGTTGTACTCTGGAAGTACATTGTTTACAGAACTGTTCAAACTAGATGATAGGTAACACTTATGGACAATTTCAGCAAGTTGCAGCATTGAAATACAGAAAATAAACACTTTTCCATAAACAAGGTTTAAAATCATGTTTGGTTGTACTCTGGAAGTACATTGTTTACGAACTGTTCAAACTAGATGATAGGAACACTTATGGACAATTTTCGCAAGTTGCAGCATTGAAATACAGAAATAAACACTTTTCCATAAACAAGGTTAAAATCATGTTTGGTTGTACTCTGGAGTACAATTGTTTACAGAACTGTTTCAAACTAGATGATAGGATACACTTATGGACAATTTTCAGCAAGTTGCAGCATTGAAATACAGAAATAAACACTTTTCCATAAACAAGGTCTTAAATCATGTTTGGTGTACTCTGGAAGTACATGTTTACAGAACTGTTCAAACTAGATGATAGGAACACTTATGGACAATTTTCAGCAAGTTGCAGCATTGAAATACAGAAATAAACACTTTTCCATAAACAAGGTTTAAATCATGTTTGGTTGTACTTCTGGAAGTACATATGTTTACAGAAACTGTTCAAACTAGATGATAGGTCCACTTATGGACAATTTTCAGCAAGTTGCAGCATTGAAATACAGAAATAAACACTTTTCCATAAACAGGTTTAAATTCATGTTGGTTGTACTCTGGAAGTACATTGTTTACAGAACTGTTCAAACTAGGTGATAGGTCCACTTATGGACAATTTTCAGCAAGTTGCAGCATTGAAATACAGAAATAACACTTTTCCATAAACAAGGTTTAAATCATGTTTGGGTTGTACTCTGGAAGTACATTGTTTACAGAACTGTTCAAACTAGATGATAGGTCCACTTATGGACAATTTTCAGCAAGTTGCAGCATTGAAATACAGAAATAAACACTTTTCCATAAACAAGGTTAAATCATGTTTGGTTGTACTCTGGAAGTACAATGTTTTACAGAACTGTTCAAACTAGATGATAGGACACTTATGGACAATTTTCAGCAAGTTGCAGCATTGAAATACAGAAATAAACACTTTTCCATAAACAAGGTTTTAAAAATCATGTTTGGTTGTACTCTGGAAGTACATTGTTTACAGAACTGTTCAAACTAGATGATAGGGCCACTTATGGACAATTTTCAGCAAGTTGCAGCATTGAAATACAGAAATAAACACTTTTCCATAAACAGGTTTAAAATCATGTTTGGTTGTACTCTGGAAGTACATTGTTTACAGAACTGTTCAACTAGATGATAGGTCCACTTATGGACAATTTTCAGCAAGTTGCAGCATTGAAATACAGAAATAAACACTTTTCCATAAACAAGGTTTAAATCATGTTTGGTTGTACTCTGGAAGTACATTGTTTACAGAACTGTTCAAACTAGATGATAGGTACCACTTATGGACAATTTTCAGCAAGTTGCAGCATTGAAATACAGAAATAAACACTTTTCCATAAACAAGGTTTAAATCATGTTTGGTTGTACTCTGGAAGTACATTGTTTACAGAACTGTTCAAACTAGGATGATAGGAACACTTATGGACAATTTTCAGCAAGTTGCAGCATTGAAATACAGAAATAAACACTTTTCCATAAACAAGGTTAAAATCATGTTTGGTTGTACTCTGGAAGTACATTGTTTACAGAACTGTTCAAACTAGATGATAGGTAACACTTATGGACAATTTTCAAGCAAGTTGCAGCATTGACATACAGAAATAAACACTTTTCCATAAACAAGGTTAAAATCATGTTTGGTTGCACTCTGGACTACAATTGTTTACAGAACTGTTCAAACTAGATGATAGGAACACTATGGACATTTTCAGCAAGTTGCAGCATTGAACTACAGAAATAAACACTTTCCATAAACAAGGTCTAAATCATGTTGATTGCACTCTGGATACATTGTTTTAACAGAACTGTTCAAACTAGATGATAGGGACACTTATGGACAATTTTCAGCAAGTTGCAGCATTGAAATACAGAATAAACACTTTTCCATAAACAAGGTCTAAATCATGTTTGGTGTCACTCTGGAAGTACATTGTTTACAGAACTGTTCAAACTAGATGATAGGAACACTTATGGACAATTTTCAGCAAGTTGCAGCATTGAAATACAGAAATAAACACTTTTCCATAAACAAGGTTTAAAATCATGTTTGGTTGTACTCTGGAAGTACATTGTTTACAGAACTGTTCAAACTAGATGATAGGAACACTTATGGACATTTCAGCAAGTTGCAGCATTGAAATACAGAAATAAACACTTTTCCATAAACAAGGTCTAAATCATGTTTGGTTGTACTCTGGAAGTACATTGTTTACAGAACTGTTCAAACTAGATGATAGGAACACTTATGGACAATTTTCAGCAAGTTGCAGCATTGAAATACAGAAATAAACACTTTTCCATAAACAAGGTTAAATCATGTTTGGATGCACTCTGGAGTACAATTGTTTACAGAACTGTTCAAACTAGATGATAGGACACTTATGGACAATTTTCAGCAAGTTGCAGCATTGAAATACAGAAATAAACACTTTTCCATAAACAAGGTTTAAAATCATGTTTGGTTGTACTCTGGAAGTACATTGTTTACAGAACTGTTCAAACTAGATGATAGGAACACTTATGGACAATTTTCAGCAAGTTGCAGCATTGAAATACAGAAATAAACACTTTTCCATAAACAAGGTTTAAAATCATGTTTGGTTGTACTCTGGAAGTACATTGTTTACAGAACTGTTCAAACTAGATGATAGGAACACTTATGGACAATTTTCAGCAAGTTGCAGCATTGAAATACAGAAATAAACACTTTTCCATAAACAAGGTTTAAATCATGTTTGGTTGTACTCTGGAAGTACATTGTTTACAGAACTGTTCAAACTAGATGATAGGAACACTTATGGACAATTTTCAGCAAGTTGCAGCATTGAAATACAGAAATAAACACTTTTCCATAAACAAGGTTAAATCATGTTTGGTTGTACTCTGGAAGTACATTGTTTAACAGAACTGTTCAAACTAGATGATAGGACACTTATGGACAATTTTCAGCAAGTTGCAGCATTGAAATACAGAAATAAACACTTTTCCATAAACAAGGTTTAAATCATGTTTGGTTGTACTCTGGAAGTACATTGTTTACAGAACTGTTCAAACTAGATGATAGGTCCACTTATGGACAATTTTCAGCAAGTTGCAGCATTGAAATACAGAAATAAACACTTTTCCATAAACAAGGTTTAAAATCATGTTTGGTTGTACTCTGGAAGTACATTGTTTACAGAAACTGTTCAAACTAGATGATAGGTCCACTTATGGACAATTTTCAGCAAGTTGCAGCATTGAAATACAGAAATAAACACTTTTCCATAAACAAGGTTTAAAATCATGTTTGGTTGTACTCTGGAAGTACATTGTTTACAGAACTGTTCAAACTAGATGATAGGTCCACTTATGGACAATTTTCAGCAAGTTGCAGCATTGAAATACAGAAATAAACACTTTTCCATAAACAAGGTTTAAATCATGTTTGGTTGTACTCTGGAAGTACATTGTTTACAGAACTGTTCAAACTAGATGATAGGTCCACTTATGGACAATTTTCAGCAAGTTGCAGCATTGAAATACAGAAATAAACACTTTTCCATAAACAAGGTTTAAAATCATGTTTGGTTGTACTCTGGAAGTACATTGTTTACAGAACTGTTCAAACTAGATGATAGGAACACTTATGGACAATTTTCAGCAAGTTGCAGCATTGAAATACAGAAATAAACACTTTTCCATAAACAAGGTTTAAAATCATGTTTGGTTGTACTCTGGAAGTACATTGTTTACAGAACTGTTCAAACTAGATGATAGGTACACTTATGGACAATTTTCAGCAAGTTGCAGCATTGAAATACAGAAATAAACACTTTTCCATAAACAAGGTTTAAATCATGTTTGGTTGTACTCTGGAAGTACATTGTTTACAGAACTGTTCAAACTAAGATGATAGGTCCACTTATGGACAATTTTCAGCAAGTTGCAGCATTGAAATACAGAACTAAAACACTTTTCCATAAACAAGGTTTAAAATCATGTTTGGGTGTACTCTGGAAGTACAATTGTTTACAGAACTGTTCAAACTAGATGATAGGTACACTTGTGGCAATTTTCAGCAAGTTGCAGCATTGAAATACAGAAATAAACACTTTTCCATAAACAGGTTTAAATCATGTTTGGTTGTACTCTGGAAGTACATTGTTTACAGAACTGTTCAAACTAGATGATAGGAACACTTATGGACAATTTTCAGCAAGTTGCAGCATTGAAATACAGAAATAAACACTTTTCCATAAACAAGGTTTAAATCATGTTGGTTGTACTCTGGAAGTACATTGTTTACAGAACTGTTCAAACTAGATGATAGGAACACTTATGGACCATTTTCAGCAAGTTGCAGCATTGAACTACAGAAATAAACACTTTTCCATAAACAAGGTCTAAATCATGTTTGATGCACTCCTGGAATACATTGTTTAACAGAACTGTTCAAACTAGATGATAGGAACACTATGGACCATTTTCAGCAAGTTGCAGCATTGAACTACAGAAATAACACTTTTCCATAAACAAGGTCTAAATCATGTTTGATGCACTCTGGATACAATGTTTTACAGAACTGTTCAAACTAGATGATAGGGACACTGTGGACCATTTTCAGCAAGTTGCAGCATTGAACTACAGAAATAAACACTTTTCCATAAACAAGGTTAAATCATGTTTGGGTTGTACTCTGGAAGTACATTGTTTACAGAACTGTTCAAACTAGATGATAGGAACACTATGGACAATTTTCAGCAAGTTGCAGCATTGAACTACAGAAATAAACACTTTTCCATAAACAAGGTTAAATCATGTTTGGTTGTACTCTGGAAGTACATTGTTTACAGAACTGTTCAAACTAGATGATAGGAACACTATGGACCATTTTCAGCAAGTTGCAGCATTGAACTCCAGAAATAAACACTTTTCCATAAACAAGGTCTAAATCATGTTTGATGCACTCCGGATACAATGTTTTAAACATAACTGTTCAAACTAGATGATAGGAACACTATGGACCATTTCAGCAAGTTGCAGCATTGAACTCCAGAAATAACACTTTTCCATAAACAAGGTCTAAATCATGTTTGATGCACTCCGGATACAATGTTTAAACATAACTGTTCAAACTAGATGATAGGGACACTGTGGACCATTTTCAGCAAGTTGCAGCATTGAACTACAGAAATAAACACTTTTCCATAAACAAGGTTAAAATCATGTTTGGTTGTACTCTGGAAGTACATTGTTTACAGAACTGTTCAAACTAGATGATAGGAACACTATGGACCAATTTTCAGCAAGTTGCAGCATTGAACTCCAGAAATAAACACTTTCCATAAACAAGGTCTAAAATCATGTTGGTTCCACTCTGGAAGTACAATGTTTTACAGAACTGTTCAAACTAGATGATAGGAACACTATGGACCATTTCAGCAAGTTGCAGCATTGAACTCCAGAAATAAACACTTTTCCATAAACAAGGTCTAAATCATGTTTGATGCACTCCGGATACAATGTTTTAAACATAACTGTTCAAACTAGATGATAGGGACACTGTGGACAATTTTCAGCAAGTTGCAGCATTGAACTCCAGAAATAAACACTTTTCCATAAACAAGGTCTAAAATCATGTTTGGTTGCACTCTGGAAGTAATTGTTTACAGAACTGTTCAAACTAGATGATAGGAACACTATGGACCATTTTCAGCAAGTTGCAGCATTGAAATACAGAAATAAACACTTTTCCATAAACAAGTATATAAATCATGTTTGATGCACTCCGGATACAATGTTTTAAACATAACTGTTTCAAACTAGATGATAGGGACACTGTGGACCATTTTCAGCAAGTTGCAGCATTGAAATACAGAAATAAACACTTTCCATAAATAAGGTATAAATCATGTTTGATGCACTCCGGATACAATGTTATAAACATAACTGTTCAAACTAGATGATAGGGACACTGTGGACAATTTTCAGCAAGTTGCAGCATTGAACTACAGAAATAAACACTTTTCCATAACAAGGTCTAAATCATGTTTGGTTGCACTCTGGAAGTACATTGTTTACAGAACTGTTCAAACTAGATGATAGGAACACTATGGACAATTTTCAGCAAGTTGCAGCAATTGAACTACAGAAATAACCACTTTTCCATAAACAAGGGCTAAAATCATGTTTGGTTGTACTCTGGAAGTACATTGTTTACAGAACTGTTCAAACTAGATGATAGGAACACTATGGACAATTTTCAGCAAGTTGCAGCATTGAAATACAGAAATAAACACTTTTCCATAAACAAGGTCTAAAATCATGTTTGGTTGGACTCTGGAAGTACATTGTTTACAGAACTGTTCAAACTAGATTGATAGGAACACTGTGGACAATTTTCAGCACGTTGCAGCATTGAAATACAGAAATAAACACTTTTCCATAAACAAGGTCTAAATCATGTTTGATGCACTCCGGATACAATGTTTTAAACATAACTGTTGCAACTAGATGATAGGGACACTGTGGACCATTTTCAGCAAGTTGCAGCAATTGAACTGCAGAAATAACAATTTTTCCATGAACAAGGTCTACAATTATGTTTGATGCACTCTGGATACAATGTTTTTTACAGAACTGTTCAAACTAGATGATAGGGACACTGTGGACAATTTTCAGCAAGTTGCAGCAATTGAACTACAGAAATAAACACTTTTCCATAACAAGGTCTAAATCACGTTTGGTTCCACTCTGGAAGTACATTGTTTACAGAACTGTTCAAACTAGATGATAGGAACACTATGGACCATTTTCAGCAAGTTGCATCATTGAACTCCAGAAATAAACACTTTTCCATAAACACGGTCTAAATCATGTTTGATGCACTCCGGATACAATGTTTTAAACATAACTGTTCAAACTAGATGATAGGAACACTATGGACCATTTTTAGCAAGTTGCAGCATTGAACTCCAGAAATAAACACTTTTCCATAAACAAGGTCTAAATCATGTTTGATGCACTCCGGATACAATGTTTTAAACATAACTGTTCAAACTAGATGATAGGGACACTGTGGACCATTTTCAGCAAGTTGCAGCATTGAACTACAGAAATAAACACTTTTCCATAAACAAGGTTTAAAATCATGTTTGGTTGTACTCTGGAAGTACATTGTTTACAGAACTGTTCAAACTAGATGATAGGAACACTATGGACAATTTTCAGCAAGTTGCAGCATTGAACTCCAGAAATAAACACTTTTCCATAAACAAGGTCTAAATCATGTTTGGTTCCACTCTGGAAGTACATTGTTTACAGAACTGTTCAAACTAGATGATAGGAACACTATGGACCATTTTCAGCAAGTTGCAGCATTGAACTCCAGAAATAAACACTTTTCCATAAACAAGGTCTAAATCATGTTTGATGCACTCCGGATACAATGTTTTAAACATAACTGTTCAAACTAGATGATAGGGACACTGTGGACCATTTTCAGCAAGTTGCAGGAATTGAACTACAGAAATAACAATTTTTCCATGAACAAGGTCTACAATTATGTTTGATGCACTCTGGATACAATGTTTTTTACAGAACTGTTCAAACTAGATGATAGGGACACTGTGGACCATTTTCAGCAAGTTGCAGCAATTGAACTACAGAAATAAACACTTTTCCATAACAAGGTCTAAATCACGTTTGGTTCCACTCTGGAAGTACATTGTTTACAGAACTGTTCAAACTAGATGATAGGAACACTATGGACCATTTTCAGCAAGTTGCAGCATTGAACTCCAGAAATAAACACTTTTCCATAAACAAGGTCTAAATCATGTTTGATGCACTCCGGATACAATGTTTTAAACATAACTGTTCAAACTAGATGATAGGAACACTATGGACCATTTTCAGCAAGTTGCAGCATTGAACTCCAGAAATAAACACTTTTCCATAAACAAGGTCTAAATCATGTTTGATGCACTCCGGATACAATGTTTTAAACATAACTGTTCAAACTAGATGATAGGGACACTGTGGACCATTTTCAGCAAGTTGCAGCATTGAACTACAGAAATAAACACTTTTCCATAAACAAGGTTTAAAATCATGTTTGGTTGTACTCTGGAAGTACATTGTTTACAGAACTGTTCAAACTAGATGATAGGAACACTATGGACAATTTTCAGCAAGTTGCAGCATTGAACTCCAGAAATAAACACTTTTCCATAAACAAAGTCTAAAATCATGTTTGGTTCCACTCTGGAAGTACATTGTTTACAGAACTGTTCAAACTAGATGATAGGAACACTATGGACCATTTTCAGCAAGTTGCAGCATTGAACTCCAGAAATAAACACTTTTCCATAAACAAGGTCTAAATCATGTTTGATGCTCTCCGGATACAATGTTTTAAACATAACTGTTCAAACTAGATGATAGGGACACTGTGGACAATTTTCAGCAAGTTGCAGCATTGAACTCCAGAAATAAACACTTTTCCATAAACAAGGTCTAAAATCATGTTTGGTTGCACTCTGGAAGTACATTGTTTACAGAACTGTTCAAACTAGATGATAGGAACACTATGGACCATTTTCAGCAAGTTGCAGCATTGAAATACAGAAATAAACACTTTTCCATAAACAAGTATATAAATCATGTTTGATGCACTCCGGATACAATGTTTTAAACATAACTGTTCAAACTAGATGATAGGGACACTGTGGACCATTTTCAGCAAGTTGCAGCATTGAAATACAGAAATAAACACTTTTCCATAAACAAGGTATAAATCATGTTTGATGCACTCCGGATACAATGTTTTAAACATAACTGTTCAAACTAGATGATAGGGACACTGTGGACAATTTTCAGCAAGTTGCAGCATTGAACTACAGAAATAAACACTTTTCCATAACAAGGTCTAAATCATGTTTGGTTGCACTCTGGAAGTACATTGTTTACAGAACTGTTCAAACTAGATGATAGGAACACTATGGACAATTTTCAGCAAGTTGCAGCAATTGAACTACAGAAATAACCACTTTTCCATAAACAAGGGCTAAAATCATGTTTGGTTGTACTCTGGAAGTACATTGTTTACAGAACTGTTCAAACTAGATGATAGGAACACTATGGACAATTTTCAGCAAGTTGCAGCATTGAAATACAGAAATAAACACTTTTCCATAAACAAGGTCTAAAATCATGTTTGGTTGGACTCTGGAAGTACATTGTTTACAGAACTGTTCAAACTAGATTGATAGGAACACTGTGGACAATTTTCAGCACGTTGCAGCATTGAAATACAGAAATAAACACTTTTCCATAAACAAGGTCTAAATCATGTTTGATGCACTCCGGATACAATGTTTTAAACATAACTGTTGCAACTAGATGATAGGGACACTGTGGACCATTTTCAGCAAGTTGCAGCAATTGAACTGCAGAAATAACAATTTTTCCATGAACAAGGTCTACAATTATGTTTGATGCACTCTGGATACAATGTTTTTTACAGAACTGTTCAAACTAGATGATAGGGACACTGTGGACAATTTTCAGCAAGTTGCAGCAATTGAACTACAGAAATAAACACTTTTCCATAACAATGTCTAAATCACGTTTGGTTCCACTCTGGAAGTACATTGTTTACAGAACTGTTCAAACTAGATGATAGGAACACTATGGACCATTTTCAGCAAGTTGCAGCATTGAACTCCAGAAATAAACACTTTTCCATAAACAAGGTCTAAATCATGTTGATGCACTCCGGATACAATGTTTTAAACATAACTGTTCAAACTAGATGATAGGAACACTATGGACCATTTTCAGCAAGTTGCAGCATTGAACTCCAGAAATAAACACTTTTCCATAAACAAGGTATAAATCATGTTTGATGCACTCCGGATACAATGTTTTAAACATAACTGTTCAAACTAGATGATAGGGACACTGTGGACAATTTTCAGCAAGTTGCAGCATTGAACTACAGAAATAAACACTTTTCCATAACAAGGTCTAAATCATGTTTGGTTGCACTCTGGAAGTACATTGTTTACAGAACTGTTCAAACTAGATGATAGGAACACTATGGACAATTTTCAGCAAGTTGCAGCAATTGAACTACAGAAATAACCACTTTTCCATAAACAAGGGCTAAAATCATGTTTGGTTGTACTCTGGAAGTACATTGTTTACAGAACTGTTCAAACTAGATGATAGGAACACTATGGACAATTTTCAGCAAGTTGCAGCATTGAAATACAGAAATAAACACTTTTCCATAAACAAGGTCTAAAATCATGTTTGGTTGGACTCTGGAAGTACATTGTTTACAGAACTGTTCAAACTAGATTGATAGGAACACTGTGGACAATTTTCAGCACGTTGCAGCATTGAAATACAGAAATAAACACTTTTCCATAAACAAGGTCTAAATCATGTTTGATGCACTCCGGATACAATGTTTTAAACATAACTGTTGCAACTAGATGATAGGGACACTGTGGACCATTTTCAGCAAGTTGCAGCAATTGAACTGCAGAAATAACAATTTTTCCATGAACAAGGTCTACAATTATGTTTGATGCACTCTGGATACAATGTTTTTTACAGAACTGTTCAAACTAGATGATAGGGACACTGTGGACAATTTTCAGCAAGTTGCAGCAATTGAACTACAGAAATAAACACTTTTCCATAACAATGTCTAAATCACGTTTGGTTCCACTCTGGAAGTACATTGTTTACAGAACTGTTCAAACTAGATGATAGGAACACTATGGACCATTTTCAGCAAGTTGCAGCATTGAACTCCAGAAATAAACACTTTTCCATAAACAAGGTCTAAATCATGTTGATGCACTCCGGATACAATGTTTTAAACATAACTGTTCAAACTAGATGATAGGAACACTATGGACCATTTTCAGCAAGTTGCAGCATTGAACTCCAGAAATAAACACTTTTCCATAAACAAGGTCTAAATCATGTTTGATGCACTCCGGATACAATGTTTTAAACATAACTGTTCAAACTAGATGATAGGGACACTTATGGACAATTTTCAGCAAGTTGCAGCATTGAAATACAGAAATAAACACTTTTCCATAAACAAGGTTTAAATCATGTTTGGTTGTACTCTGGAAGTACATTGTTTACAGAACTGTTCAAACTAGATGATAGGTCCACTTATGGACAATTTTCAGCAAGTTGCAGCATTGAAATACAGAAATAAACACTTTTCCATAAACAAGGTTTAAAATCATGTTTGGTTGTACTCTGGAAGTACATTGTTTACAGAACTGTTCAAACTAGATGATAGGAACACTATGGACAATTTTCAGCAAGTTGCAGCATTGAAATACAGAAATAAACACTTTTCCATAAACAAGGTCTAAAATCATGTTTGGTTGGACTCTGGAAGTACATTGTTTACAGAACTGTTCAAACTAGATTGATAGGAACACTGTGGACAATTTTCAGCACGTTGCAGCATTGAAATACAGAAATAAACACTTTTCCATAAACAAGGTCTAAATCATGTTTGATGCACTCCGGATACAATGTTTTAAACATAACTGTTGCAACTAGATGATAGGGACACTGTGGACCATTTTCAGCAAGTTGCAGCAATTGAACTGCAGAAATAACAATTTTTCCATGAACAAGGTCTACAATTATGTTTGATGCACTCTGGATACAATGTTTTTTACAGAACTGTTCAAACTAGATGATAGGGACACTGTGGACAATTTTCAGCAAGTTGCAGCAATTGAACTACAGAAATAAACACTTTTCCATAACAATGTCTAAATCACGTTTGGTTCCACTCTGGAAGTACATTGTTTACAGAACTGTTCAAACTAGATGATAGGAACACTATGGACCATTTTCAGCAAGTTGCAGCATTGAACTCCAGAAATAAACACTTTTCCATAAACAAGGTCTAAATCATGTTGATGCACTCCGGATACAATGTTTTAAACATAACTGTTCAAACTAGATGATAGGAACACTATGGACCATTTTCAGCAAGTTGCAGCATTGAACTCCAGAAATAAACACTTTTCCATAAACAAGGTATAAATCATGTTTGATGCACTCCGGATACAATGTTTTAAACATAACTGTTCAAACTAGATGATAGGGACACTGTGGACAATTTTCAGCAAGTTGCAGCATTGAACTACAGAAATAAACACTTTTCCATAACAAGGTCTAAATCATGTTTGGTTGCACTCTGGAAGTACATTGTTTACAGAACTGTTCAAACTAGATGATAGGAACACTATGGACAATTTTCAGCAAGTTGCAGCAATTGAACTACAGAAATAACCACTTTTCCATAAACAAGGGCTAAAATCATGTTTGGTTGTACTCTGGAAGTACATTGTTTACAGAACTGTTCAAACTAGATGATAGGAACACTATGGACAATTTTCAGCAAGTTGCAGCATTGAAATACAGAAATAAACACTTTTCCATAAACAAGGTCTAAAATCATGTTTGGTTGGACTCTGGAAGTACATTGTTTACAGAACTGTTCAAACTAGATTGATAGGAACACTGTGGACAATTTTCAGCACGTTGCAGCATTGAAATACAGAAATAAACACTTTTCCATAAACAAGGTCTAAATCATGTTTGATGCACTCCGGATACAATGTTTTAAACATAACTGTTGCAACTAGATGATAGGGACACTGTGGACCATTTTCAGCAAGTTGCAGCAATTGAACTGCAGAAATAACAATTTTTCCATGAACAAGGTCTACAATTATGTTTGATGCACTCTGGATACAATGTTTTTTACAGAACTGTTCAAACTAGATGATAGGGACACTGTGGACAATTTTCAGCAAGTTGCAGCAATTGAACTACAGAAATAAACACTTTTCCATAACAATGTCTAAATCACGTTTGGTTCCACTCTGGAAGTACATTGTTTACAGAACTGTTCAAACTAGATGATAGGAACACTATGGACCATTTTCAGCAAGTTGCAGCATTGAACTCCAGAAATAAACACTTTTCCATAAACAAGGTCTAAATCATGTTGATGCACTCCGGATACAATGTTTTAAACATAACTGTTCAAACTAGATGATAGGAACACTATGGACCATTTTCAGCAAGTTGCAGCATTGAACTCCAGAAATAAACACTTTTCCATAAACAAGGTCTAAATCATGTTTGATGCACTCCGGATACAATGTTTTAAACATAACTGTTCAAACTAGATGATAGGGACACTTATGGACAATTTTCAGCAAGTTGCAGCATTGAAATACAGAAATAAACACTTTTCCATAAACAAGGTTTAAATCATGTTTGGTTGTACTCTGGAAGTACATTGTTTACAGAACTGTTCAAACTAGATGATAGGTCCACTTATGGACAATTTTCAGCAAGTTGCAGCATTGAAATACAGAAATAAACACTTTTCCATAAACAAGGTTTAAAATCATGTTTGGTTGTACTCTGGAAGTACATTGTTTACAGAACTGTTCAAACTAGATGATAGGAACACTTATGGACAATTTTCAGCAAGTTGCAGCATTGAAATACAGAAATAAACACTTTTCCATAAACAAGGTGTTTGGTTGTACTCTGGAACTACATTGTTTACAGAACTGTTCAAACTAGATGATAGGTCCACTTATGGACAATTTTCAGCAAGTTGCAGCATTGAAATACAGAAATAAACACTTTTCCATAAACAAGGTTTAAATCATGTTTGGTTGTACTCTGGAAGTACATTGTTTACAGAACTGTTCAAACTAGATGATAGGTCCACTTATGGACAATTTTCAGCAAGTTGCAGCATTGAAATACAGAAATAAACACTTTTCCATAAACAAGGTTTAAAATCATGTTTGGTTGTACTCTGGAAGTACATTGTTTACAGAACTGTTCAAACTAGATGATAGGAACACTTATGGACAATTTTCAGCAAGTTGCAGCATTGAAATACAGAAATAAACACTTTTCCATAAACAAGGTGTTTGGTTGTACTCTGGAACTACATTGTTTACAGAACTGTTCAAACTGGATGATAGGAACCCTTATGGACAATTTTCAGCAAGTTGCAGCATTGAAATACAGAAATAAACACTTTTCCATAAACAAGGTCTAAATCACGTTTGGTTGCACTCTGGAAGTACATTGTTTACAGAACTGTTCAAACTAGATGATAGGAACACTATATGGACCATTTTCAGCAAGTTGCAGCATTGAACTCCAGAAATAAACACTTTTCCATAAACAAGGTCTAAATCATGTTTGATGCACTCCGGATACAATGTTTTAAACATAACTGTTCAAACTAGATGATAGGAACACTATGGACCATTTTCAGCAAGTTGCAGCATTGAACTCCAGAAATAAACACTTTTCCATAAACAAGGTCTAAATCATGTTTGATGCACTCCGGATACAATGTTTTAAACATAACTGTTCAAACTAGATGATAGGGACACTGTGGACCATTTCAGCAAGTTGCAGCATTGAACTACAGAAATAACCACTTTTCCATAAATAATGTTTAAAATCATGTTTGGTTGTACTCTGGAAGTACATTGTTTACAGAACTGTTCAAACTAGATTGATAGGAACACTGTGGACAATTTTCAGCAAGTTGCAGCATTGAAATACAGAAATAAACACTTTTCCATAAACAAGGTCTAAATCATGTTTGATGCACTCCGGATACAATGTTTTAAACATAAATGTTCAAACTAGATGATAGGGACACTGTGGACAATTTTCAGCAAATTGCAGCATTGAACTACAGAAATAAACACTTTTCCATAAACAAGGTCTAAATCATGTTTGGTTGCACTCTGGAAGTACATTGTTTACAGAACTGTTCAAACTAGATTGATAGGAACACTGTGGACAATTTTCAGCAAGTTGCAGCATTGAAATACAGAAATAAACACTTTTCCATAAACAAGGTCTAAATCACGTTTGGTTGCACTCTGGAAGTACATTGTTTACAGAGCTGTTCAAACTAGATGATAGGAACACTATGGACCATTTTCAGCAAGTTGCAGCATTGAACTCCAGAAATAAACACTTTTCCATAAACAAGGTCTAAATCATGTTTGATGCACTCCGGATACAATGTTTTAAACATAACTGTTCAAACTAGATGATAGGGACACTGTGGACCATTTTCAGCAAGTTGCAGGAATTGAACTACAGAAATAACAATTTTTCCATGAACAAGGTCTACAATTATGTTTGATGCACTCTGGATACAATGTTTTTTACAGAACTGTTCAAACTAGATGATAGGGACACTGTGGACCATTTTCAGCAAGTTGCAGCATTGAACTACAGAAATAAACACTTTTCCATAAACAAGGTTTAAAATCATGTTTGGTTGTACTCTGGAAGTACATTGTTTACAGAACTGTTCAAACTAGATGATAGGAACACTATGGACAATTTTCAGCAAGTTGCAGCATTGAACTCCAGAAATAAACACTTTTCCATAAACAAAGTCTAAAATCATGTTTGGTTCCACTCTGGAAGTACATTGTTTACAGAACTGTTCAAACTAGATGATAGGAACACTATGGACCATTTTCAGCAAGTTGCAGCATTGAACTCCAGAAATAAACACTTTTCCATAAACAAGGTCTAAATCATGTTTGATGCACTCCGGATACAATGTTTTAAACATAACTGTTCAAACTAGATGATAGGGACACTGTGGACAATTTTCAGCAAGTTGCAGCATTGAACTCCAGAAATAAACACTTTTCCATAAACAAGGTCTAAAATCATGTTTGGTTGCACTCTGGAAGTACATTGTTTACAGAACTGTTCAAACTAGATGATAGGAACACTATGGACCATTTTCAGCAAGTTGCAGCATTGAAATACAGAAATAAACACTTTTCCATAAACAAGTATATAAATCATGTTTGATGCACTCCGGATACAATGTTTTAAACATAACTGTTCAAACTAGATGATAGGGACACTGTGGACCATTTTCAGCAAGTTGCAGCATTGAAATACAGAAATAAACACTTTTCCATAAACAAGGTATAAATCATGTTTGATGCACTCCGGATACAATGTTTTAAACATAACTGTTCAAACTAGATGATAGGGACACTGTGGACAATTTTCAGCAAGTTGCAGCATTGAACTACAGAAATAAACACTTTTCCATAACAAGGTCTAAATCATGTTTGGTTGCACTCTGGAAGTACATTGTTTACAGAACTGTTCAAACTAGATGATAGGAACACTATGGACAATTTTCAGCAAGTTGCAGCAATTGAACTACAGAAATAACCACTTTTCCATAAACAAGGGCTAAAATCATGTTTGGTTGTACTCTGGAAGTACATTGTTTACAGAACTGTTCAAACTAGATGATAGGAACACTATGGACAATTTTCAGCAAGTTGCAGCATTGAAATACAGAAATAAACACTTTTCCATAAACAAGGTCTAAAATCATGTTTGGTTGGACTCTGGAAGTACATTGTTTACAGAACTGTTCAAACTAGATTGATAGGAACACTGTGGACAATTTTCAGCACGTTGCAGCATTGAAATACAGAAATAAACACTTTTCCATAAACAAGGTCTAAATCATGTTTGATGCACTCCGGATACAATGTTTTAAACATAACTGTTGCAACTAGATGATAGGGACACTGTGGACCATTTTCAGCAAGTTGCAGCAATTGAACTGCAGAAATAACAATTTTTCCATGAACAAGGTCTACAATTATGTTTGATGCACTCTGGATACAATGTTTTTTACAGAACTGTTCAAACTAGATGATAGGGACACTGTGGACAATTTTCAGCAAGTTGCAGCAATTGAACTACAGAAATAAACACTTTTCCATAACAAGGTCTAAATCACGTTTGGTTCCACTCTGGAAGTACATTGTTTACAGAACTGTTCAAACTAGATGATAGGAACACTATGGACCATTTTCAGCAAGTTGCAGCATTGAACTCCAGAAATAAACACTTTTCCATAAACACGGTCTAAATCATGTTTGATGCACTCCGGATACAATGTTTTAAACATAACTGTTCAAACTAGATGATAGGAATTCTATGGACCATTTTCAGCAAGTTGCAGCATTGAACTCCAGAAATAAACACTTTTCCATAAACAAGGTCTAAATCATGTTTGATGCACTCCGGATACAATGTTTTAAACATAACTGTTCAAACTAGATGATAGGGACACTGTGGACCATTTTCAGCAAGTTGCAGCATTGAACTACAGAAATAAACACTTTTCCATAAACAAGGTTTAAAATCATGTTTGGTTGTACTCTGGAAGTACATTGTTTACAGAACTGTTCAAACTAGATGATAGGAACACTATGGACAATTTTCAGCAAGTTGCAGCATTGAACTCCAGAAATAAACACTTTTCCATAAACAAGGTCTAAAATCATGTTTGGTTCCACTCTGGAAGTACATTGTTTACAGAACTGTTCAAACTAGATGATAGGAACACTATGGACCATTTTCAGCAAGTTGCAGCATTGAACTCCAGAAATAAACACTTTTCCATAAACAAGGTTTAAAATCATGTTTGGTTGTACTCTGGAAGTACATTGTTTACAGAACTGTTCAAACTAGATGATAGGAACACTATGGACAATTTTCAGCAAGTTGCAGCATTGAACTCCAGAAATAAACACTTTTCCATAAACAAGGTCTAAAATCATGTTTGGTTCCACTCTGGAAGTACATTGTTTACAGAACTGTTCAAACTAGATGATAGGAACACTATGGACCATTTTCAGCAAGTTGCAGCATTGAACTCCAGAAATAAACACTTTTCCATAAACAAGGTCTAAATCATGTTTGATGCACTCCGGATACAATGTTTTAAACATAACTGTTCAAACTAGATGATAGGGACACTGTGGACCATTTTCAGCAAGTTGCAGGTATTGAACTACAGAAATAACAATTTTTCCATGAACAAGGTCAACAATTATGTTTGATGCACTCTGGATACAATGTTTTTTACAGAACTGTTCAAACTAGATGATAGGGACACTGTGGACAATTTTCAGCAAGTTGCAGCAATTGAACTACAGAAATAAACACTTTTCCATAACAAGGTCTAAATCACGTTTGGTTGCACTCTGGAAGTATATTGTTTACAGAACTGTTCAAACTAGATGATAGGAACACTATGGACCATTTTCAGCAAGTTGCAGCATTGAACTCCAGAATAAACAGTTTTCCATAAACAAGGTCTAAATCATGTTTGATGCACTCCGGATACAATGTTTTAAACATAACTGTTCAAACTAGATGATAGGAACACTATGGACCATTTTCAGCAAGTTGCAGCATTGAACTCCAGAAATAAACACTTTTCCATAAACAAGGTCTAAATCATGTTTGATGCACTCCGGATACAATGTTTTAAACATAACTGTTCAAACTAGATGATAGGGATACTGTGGACCATTTTCAGCAATTTGCAGCATTGAACTACAGAAATAACCACTTTTCCATAAACAAGGTTTAAAATCATGTTTGGTTGTACTCTGGAAGTACATTGTTTACAGAACTGTTCAAACTAGATGATAGGAACACTATGGACAATTTTCAGCAAGTTGCAGCATTGAACTCCAGAAATAAACACTTTTCCATAAACAAGGTCTAAAATCATGTTTGGTTGCACTCTGGAAGTACATTGTTTACAGAACTGTTCAAACTAGATGATAGGAACACTATGGACCATTTTCAGCAAGTTGCAGCATTGAAATACAGAAATAAACACTTTTCCATAAACAAGGTATAAATCATGTTTGATGCACTCCGGATACAGTGTTTTAAACATAACTGTTCAAACTAGATGATAGGGACACTGTGGACCATTTTCAGCAAGTTGCAGGAATTGAACTACAGAAATAACAATTTTTCCATGAACAAGGTCTACAATTATGTTTGATGCACTCTGGATACAATGTTTTTTACAGAACTGTTCAAACTAGATGATAGGGACACTGTGGACAATTTTCAGCAAGTTGCAGCATTGAAATACAGAAATAAACACTTTTCCATAAACAGGGTCTAAATCATGTTTGGTTGCACTCTGGAAGTACATTGTTTACAGAACTGTTCAAACTAGATTGATAGGAACACTGTGGACAATGTTCAGCAAGTTGCAGCATTGAAATACAGAAATAAACACTTTTCCATAAACAAGGTATAAATCATGTTTGATGCACTCCGGATACAATGTTTTAAACATAACTGTTCAAACTAGATGATAGGGACACTGTGGACCATTTTCAGCAAGTTGCAGGAATTGAACTACAGAAATAAACACTTTTCCATAACAAGGTCTAAATCACGTTTGGTTGCACTCTGGAAGAACACTGTTTACAGAACTGTTCAAACTAGATGATAGGAACACTATGGACAATTTTCAGCAAGTTGCAGCAATTGAACTACAGAAATAACTATTTTTCCATGAACAAGGTCTACAATTATGTTTGATGCACTCTGGATACAATGTTTTTTACAGAACTGTTCAAACTAGATGATAGGGACAACGTGGACACTTTTCAGCAAGTTGCAGCATTGAACTACAGAAATAAACACTTTTCCATAACAAGGTCTAAATCATGTTTGGTTGCACTCTGGAAGTACATTGTTTACAGAACTGTTCAAACTAGATGATAGGAACACTATGGACAATTTTCAGCAAGTTGCAGCAATTGAACTACAGAAATAACCACTTTTCCATAAACAAGGTCTAAAATCATGTTTGGTTGCACTCTGGAAGTACATTGTTTACAGAACTGTTCAAACTAGATTGATAGGAACACTGTGGACAATTTTCAGCAAGTTGCAGCATTGAAATACAGAAATAAACACTTTTCCATAAACAAGGTATAAATCATGTTTGATGCACTCCGGATACAATGTTTTAAACATAACTGTTCAAACTAGATGATAGGGACACGGTGGACAATTTTCAGCAAGTTGCAGCATTGAAATACAGAAATAAACACTTTTCCATAAACAAGGTATAAATCATGTTTGATGCACTCCGGATACAATGTTTTAAACATAACTGTTCAAACTAGATGATAGGGACACTGTGGACAATTTTCAGCAAGTTGCAGCATTGAAATACAGAAATAAACACTTTTCCATAAACAAGGTATAAATCATGTTTGATGCACTCCGGATACAATGTTTTAAACATAACTGTTCAAACTAGATGATAGGGACACTGTGGACCATTTTCAGCAAGTTGCAGGAATTGAACTACAGAAATAACAATTTTTCCATGAACAAGGTCTAAATCATGTTTGATGCACTCCGGATACAATGTTTTAAACATAACTGTTCAAACTAGATGATAGGGACACTGTGGACAATTTTCAGCAAGTTGCAGCAATTGAACTACAGAAATAAACACTTTTCCATAACAAGGTCTAAATCACGTTTGGTTGCACTCTGGAAGTATATTGTTTACAGAACTGTTCAAACTAGATGATAGGAACACTATGGACCATTTTCAGCAAGTTGCAGCATTGAACTCCAGAATAAACAGTTTTCCATAAACAAGGTCTAAATCATGTTTGATGCACTCCGGATACAATGTTTTAAACATAACTGTTCAAACTAGATGATAGGAACACTATGGACCATTTTCAGCAAGTTGCAGCATTGAACTCCAGAAATAAACACTTTTCCATAAACAAGGTCTAAATCATGTTTGATGCACTCCGGATACAATGTTTTAAACATAACTGTTCAAACTAGATGATAGGGATACTGTGGACCATTTTCAGCAATTTGCAGCATTGAACTACAGAAATAACCACTTTTCCATAAACAAGGTTTAAAATCATGTTTGGTTGTACTCTGGAAGTACATTGTTTACAGAACTGTTCAAACTAGATGATAGGAACACTATGGACCATTTTCAGCAAGTTGCAGCATTGAAATACAGAAATAAACACTTTTCCATAAACAAGGTATAAATCATGTTTGATGCACTCCGGATACAGTGTTTTAAACATAACTGTTCAAACTAGATGATAGGGACACTGTGGACCATTTTCAGCAAGTTGCAGGAATTGAACTACAGAAATAACAATTTTTCCATGAACAAGGTCTACAATTATGTTTGATGCACTCTGGATACAATGTTTTTTACAGAACTGTTCAAACTAGATGATAGGGACACTGTGGACAATTTTCAGCAAGTTGCAGCATTGAAATACAGAAATAAACACTTTTCCATAAACAGGGTCTAAATCATGTTTGGTTGCACTCTGGAAGTACATTGTTTACAGAACTGTTCAAACTAGATTGATAGGAACACTGTGGACAATGTTCAGCAAGTTGCAGCATTGAAATACAGAAATAAACACTTTTCCATAAACAAGGTATAAATCATGTTTGATGCACTCCGGATACAATGTTTTAAACATAACTGTTCAAACTAGATGATAGGGACACTGTGGACCATTTTCAGCAAGTTGCAGGAATTGAACTACAGAAATAAACACTTTTCCATAACAAGGTCTAAATCACGTTTGGTTGCACTCTGGAAGAACACTGTTTACAGAACTGTTCAAACTAGATGATAGGAACACTATGGACAATTTTCAGCAAGTTGCAGCAATTGAACTACAGAAATAACTATTTTTCCATGAACAAGGTCTACAATTATGTTTGATGCACTCTGGATACAATGTTTTTTACAGAACTGTTCAAACTAGATGATAGGGACAACGTGGACACTTTTCAGCAAGTTGCAGCATTGAACTACAGAAATAAACACTTTTCCATAACAAGGTCTAAATCATGTTTGGTTGCACTCTGGAAGTACATTGTTTACAGAACTGTTCAAACTAGATGATAGGAACACTATGGACAATTTTCAGCAAGTTGCAGCAATTGAACTACAGAAATAACCACTTTTCCATAAACAAGGTCTAAAATCATGTTTGGTTGCACTCTGGAAGTACATTGTTTACAGAACTGTTCAAACTAGATTGATAGGAACACTGTGGACAATTTTCAGCAAGTTGCAGCATTGAAATACAGAAATAAACACTTTTCCATAAACAAGGTATAAATCATGTTTGATGCACTCCGGATACAATGTTTTAAACATAACTGTTCAAACTAGATGATAGGGACACGGTGGACAATTTTCAGCAAGTTGCAGCATTGAAATACAGAAATAAACACTTTTCCATAAACAAGGTATAAATCATGTTTGATGCACTCCGGATACAATGTTTTAAACATAACTGTTCAAACTAGATGATAGGGACACTGTGGACAATTTTCAGCAAGTTGCAGCATTGAAATACAGAAATAAACACTTTTCCATAAACAAGGTATAAATCATGTTTGATGCACTCCGGATACAATGTTTTAAACATAACTGTTCAAACTAGATGATAGGGACACTGTGGACCATTTTCAGCAAGTTGCAGGAATTGAACTACAGAAATAACAATTTTTCCATGAACAAGGTCTAAATCATGTTTGATGCACTCCGGATACAATGTTTTAAACATAACTGTTCAAACTAGATGATAGGGACACTGTGGACAATTTTCAGCAAGTTGCAGCAATTGAACTACAGAAATAAACACTTTTCCATAACAAGGTCTAAATCACGTTTGGTTGCACTCTGGAAGTATATTGTTTACAGAACTGTTCAAACTAGATGATAGGAACACTATGGACCATTTTCAGCAAGTTGCAGCATTGAACTCCAGAATAAACAGTTTTCCATAAACAAGGTCTAAATCATGTTTGATGCACTCCGGATACAATGTTTTAAACATAACTGTTCAAACTAGATGATAGGAACACTATGGACCATTTTCAGCAAGTTGCAGCATTGAACTCCAGAAATAAACACTTTTCCATAAACAAGGTCTAAATCATGTTTGATGCACTCCGGATACAATGTTTTAAACATAACTGTTCAAACTAGATGATAGGGATACTGTGGACCATTTTCAGCAATTTGCAGCATTGAACTACAGAAATAACCACTTTTCCATAAACAAGGTTTAAAATCATGTTTGGTTGTACTCTGGAAGTACATTGTTTACAGAACTGTTCAAACTAGATGATAGGAACACTATGGACAATTTTCAGCAAGTTGCAGCATTGAACTCCAGAAATAAACACTTTTCCATAAACAAGGTCTAAAATCATGTTTGGTTGCACTCTGGAAGTACATTGTTTACAGAACTGTTCAAACTAGATGATAGGAACACTATGGACCATTTTCAGCAAGTTGCAGCATTGAAATACAGAAATAAACACTTTTCCATAAACAAGGTATAAATCATGTTTGATGCACTCCGGATACAATGTTTTAAACATAACTGTTCAAACTAGATGATAGGGACACTGTGGACCATTTTCAGCAAGTTGCAGGAATTGAACTACAGAAATAACAATTTTTCCATGAACAAGGTCTACAATTATGTTTGATGCACTCTGGATACAATGTTTTTTACAGAACTGTTCAAACTAGATGATAGGGACACTGTGGACAATGTTCAGCAAGTTGCAGCATTGAAATACAGAAATAAACACTTTTCCATAAACAAGGTATAAATCATGTTTGATGCACTCCGGATACAATGTTTTAAACATAACTGTTCAAACTAGATGATAGGGACACTGTGGACCATTTTCAGCAAGTTGCAGGAATTGAACTACAGAAATAAACACTTTTCCATAACAAGGTCTAAATCACGTTTGGTTGCACTCTGGAAGAACACTGTTTACAGAACTGTTCAAACTAGATGATAGGAACACTATGGACAATTTTCAGCAAGTTGCAGCAATTGAACTACAGAAATAACTATTTTTCCATGAACAAGGTCTACAATTATGTTTGATGCACTCTGGATACAATGTTTTTTACAGAACTGTTCAAACTAGATGATAGGGACAACGTGGACACTTTTCAGCTAGTTGCAGCATTGAAATACAGAAATAAACACTTTTCCATAAACAAGGTCTAAATCATGTTTGATGCACTCCGGATACAATGTTTTAAACATAACTCTTCAAACTAGATGATAGGGACACTGTGGACAATTTTCAGCAAGTTGCAGCATTGAACTACAGAAATAAACACTTTTCCATAAACAAGGTCTAAATCATGTTTGGTTGCACTCTGGAAGTACATTGTTTACAGAACTGTTCAAACTAGATTGATAGGAACACTGTGGACAATATTCAGCAAGTTGCAGCATTGAAATACAGAAATAAACACTTTTCCATAAACAAGGTCTAAATCATGTTTGATGCACTCCGGATACAATGTTTTAAACATAACTGTTCAAACTAGATGATAGGGACACTGTGGACCATTTTCAGCAAGTTGCAGCAATTGAACTACAGAAATAAACACTTTTCCATAAGAAGGTCTAAATCACGTTTGGTTGTACTCTGGAAGTACATTGTTTACAGAACTGTTCAAACTAGATGATAGGAACACTATGGACCATTTTCAGCAAGTTGCAGCATTGAACTCCAGAAATAAACACTTTTCCATAAACAAGGTCTAAATCATCTTTGATGCACTCCGGATACAATGTTTTAAACATAACTGTTCAAACTAGATGATAGGGACACTGTGGACAATTTTCAGCAAGTTGCAGCATTGAACTACAGAAATAAACACTTTTCCATAACAAGGTCTAAATCATGTTTGGTTGCACTCTGGAAGTACATTGTTTACAGAACTGTTCAAACTAGATGATAGGAACACTATGGACAATTTTCAGCAAGTTGCAGCAATTGAACTACAGAAATAACCACTTTTCCATAAACAAGGTCTAAAATCATGTTTGGTTGCACTCTGGAAGTACATTGTTTACAGAACTGTTCAAACTAGATTGATAGGAACACTGTGGACAATTTTCAGCAAGTTGCAGCATTGAAATACAGAAATAAACACTTTTCCATAAACAAGGTATAAATCATGTTTGATGCACTCCGGATACAATGTTTTAAACATAACTGTTCAAACTAGATGATAGGGACACTGTGGACAATTTTCAGCAAGTTGCAGCATTGAAATACAGAAATAAACACTTTTCCATAAACAAGGTATAAATCATGTTTGATGCACTCCGGATACAATGTTTTAAACATAACTGTTCAAACTAGATGATAGGGACACTGTGGACAATTTTCAGCAAGTTGCAGCATTGAAATACAGAAATAAACACTTTTCCATAAACAAGGTATAAATCATGTTTGATGCACTCCGGATACAATGTTTTAAACATAACTGTTCAAACTAGATGATAGGGACACTGTGGACCATTTTCAGCAAGTTGCAGGAATTGAACTACAGAAATAACAATTTTTCCATGAACAAGGTCTACAATTATGTTTGATGCACTCTGGATACAATGTTTTTTACAGAACTGTTCAAACTAGATGATAGGGACACTGTGGACAATTTTCAGCAAGTTGCAGCATTGAACTACAGAAATAAACACTTTTCCATAAACAAGGTCTAAATCATGTTTGGTTGCACTCTGGAAGTACATTGTTTACAGAACTGTTCAAACTAGATGATAGGGACACTGTGGACCATTTTCAGCAAGTTGCAGCAATTGAACTACAGAAATAACCACTTTTCCATAAACAAGGTTTAAAATCATGTTTGGTTGTACTCTGGAAGTACATTGTTTACAGAACTGTTCAAACTAGATTGATAGGAACACTGTGGACAATTTTCAGCAAGTTGCAGCATTGAAATACAGAAATAAACACTTTTCCATAAACAAGGTCTAAATCATGTTTGATGCACTCCGGATACAATGTTTTAAACATAACTGTTCAAACTAGATGATAAGGACACTGTGGACAATTTTCAGCAAGTTGCAGCATTGAACTACAGAAATAAAAACTTTTCCATAAACAAGGTCTAAATCATGTTTGGTTGCACTCTGGAAGTACATTGTTTACAGAACTGTTCAAACTAGATTGATAGGAACACTGTGGACAATTTTCAGCAAGTTGCAGCATTGAAATACAGAAATAAACACTTTTCCATAAACAAGGTCTAAATCATGTTTGATGCACTCCGGATACAATGTTTTAAACATAACTGTTCAAACTAGATGATAGGGACACTGTGGACCATTTTCAGCAAGTTGCAGCAATTGAACTACAGAAATAAACACTTTTCCATAACAAGGTCTAAATCACGTTTGGTTGCACTCTGGAAGTACATTGTTTACAGAACTGTTCAAACTAGATGATAGGAACACTATGGACCATTTTCAGCAAGTTGCAGCATTGAACTCCAGAAATAAACACTTTTCCATAAACAAGGTCTAAATCATCTTTGATGCACTCTTGGATACAATGTTTTAAACATAACTGTTCAAACTAGATGATAGGAACACTATGGACCATTTTCAGCAAGTTGCAGCATTGAACTCCTGAAATAAACACTTTTCCATAAACAAGGTCTAAATCATGTTTGATGCACTCCGGATACAATGTTTTAAACATAACTGTTCAAACTAGATGATAGGGATACTGTGGACAATTTTCAGCAAGTTGCAGCATTGAACTCCAGAAATAAACACTTTTCCATAAACAAGGTATAAATCATGTTTGATGCACTCCGGATACAATGTTTTAAACATAACTGTTCAAACTAGATGATAGGGACACTGTGGACAATTTTCAGCAAGTTGCAGCATTGAAATACAGAAATAAACACTTTTCCATAAACAAGGTCTAAATCATGTTTGATGCACTCCGGATACAATGTTTTAAACATAACTGTTCAAACTAGATGATAGGGACACTGTGGACCATTTTCAGCAAGTTGCAGCAATTGAACTACAGAAATAAACACTTTTCCATAACAAGGTCTAAATCACGTTTGGTTGTACTCTGGAAGTACATTGTTTACAGAACTGTTCAAACTAGATGATTGGAACACTATGGACCATTTTCAGCAAGTTGCAGCATTGAACTCCAGAAATAAACACTTTTCCATAAACAAGGTCTAAATCATCTTTGATGCACTCCGGATACAATGTTTTAAACATAACTGTTCAAACTAGATGATAGGGACACTGTGGACAATTTTAAGCAAGTTGCAGCATTGAACTACAGAAATAAACACTTTTCCATAACAAGGTCTAAATCATGTTTGGTTGCACTCTGGAAGTACATTGTTTACAGAACTGTTCAAACTAGATGATAGGAACACTATGGACAATTTTCAGCAAGTTGCAGCAATTGAACCACAGAAATAACCACTTTTCCATAAACAAGGGCTAAAATCATGTTTGGTTGTACTCTGGAAGTACATTGTTTACAGAACTGTTCAAACTAGATGATAGGAACACTATGGACAATTTTCAGCAAGTTGCAGCAATTGAACTACAGAAATAACCACTTTTCCATAAACAAGGTTTAAAATCATGTTTGGTTGTACTCTGGAAGTACATTGTTTACAGAACTGTTCAAACTAGATTGATAGGAACACTGTGGACAATTTTCAGCAAGTTGCAGCATTGAAATACAGAAATAAACACTTTTCCATAAACAAGGTCTAAATCATGTTTGATGCACTCCGGATACAATGTTTTAAACATAACTGTTCAAACTAGATGATAGGGACACTGTGTACCATTTTCAGCAAGTTGCAGCAATTGAACTACAGAAATAAACACTTTTCCATAACAAGGTCTAAATCACGTTTGGTTGCACTCTGGAAGTACATTGTATACAGAACTGTTCAAACTAGATGATAGGAACACTATGGACCATTTTCAGCAAGTTGCAGCATTGAACTCCAGAAATAAACACTTTTCCATAAACAAGGTCTAAATCATGTTTGATGCACTCCTGGATACAATGTTTTTGTCACGGTTCATGAATCCACTGCCTCCCTCTCTCTTTCTCTCTCTCTCTCTCTCTCTCTCTCTCTCTCTCTCTCTCTCTCTCCCGTGTTTGTGTGGGCGTGGTTCCCAATCTCAGCCTGATTGTCTGTGCCAGCTGGAATCACTTATCTTCCCTTTATATGTTCTGTAACCAGTGTTTCTTGTTGTCAGATCGTTGTTACTTCTCTGAGTTTGTGTCGTGTGTCCGTACTCATCTCTCATCGCCCTTGTGTGGATTATCTGCTGTGCTCCCTCCTACACATCCGGACACACTCCCCTGGATTTCTCAGCACGCTATCATCGGAAGATGCGCCCTAGTCCCTGGGTTGGATTCCGTCTGAGTAGAGTCAGTCTGTCCTGTTGCTGCTGTAAACTGTATTCATTAAACCATCGTTGCTTGCATCTTGCATCCGCCTCTGTATTGTCACAGAACGATCTGACCAGACCATGGATGCAGCGAGTTCAACGAGTCTGACCGAATTCATTTCCCGCAGTATCACGAGAATGGATCAACAAGAGGAGAACATCTCCAGCACAGGTCAGGCAGTACAAGGCCTTGTGACGCAGGTATCCCAGCTGACCCAACAATTACAACATCTGAGGGGTCTCGCTGCGCCACCTACACCGGCAGTTCAACCCGCCCCGCCAGAGCCGGATTCCCAGCTAGAGCCACGGCTACCGACACCAGAGGGTTATTCAGGTGATCCTGACTATTGCAGAGCTTTTCTTACGAGATGTTCCATGCAATTCTCGTTGCAGCCACGGACCTTCAACCGTGAACAGTCTAAGGTAGCATTCGTACTCACACTGCTATCAGGCAAAGCGGCTCTTTGGGGAACGGCGGTGTGGGCGAACCAGGACCCATGCTGCACCTCTTTCCAGACACTCTCCGAGGAGATGAGAAGGGTCTTCGATCGGGCCGTGGCGGGTAGGGAGGCGGCCAGACTACTCGCTGACCTTCGCCAAGGAGACCGTTCAGTATCGGAATACTCCATCCAATTCCGCACTCTGGCCGCAGAGTGTCAGTGGAACGAGGAGGCGCAGTGGGACATGTTCCTGCATGGGCTGGAGGACCGGATCCAGAAGGAGATTTATGTTCTGGACCTTCCCAGGAATTTAAATGGACTAGTGGAACTAGCCTTGAGGGTCGACGCTCGTCTGAGTCGTATTGGCCACCGAGCATGCCCTAACAGACCGTATAACGACACGGAGGGCTGGCATGCCAGCGGCGGGAACACGGCCAGTTCAGCCTCCGCTCACGAACCCATGCAGCTGGGGAGAGCTCGCCTCTCCCGGGAAGAGAGGGAGAGGCGGAGATCCCAAGGACTCTGTCTCTACTGTGGTAGAGCGGGCCACTTTATCCACTCCTGCCCGGTAAAAGATCAGGCCCGGTAGTAAGCTTGAGGCTACTATCGGGTGGTGTCACCACAGAGAAGACCTCATCATCTACTCTCCTCCCGGTAAGACTAAGATGGGCCACCCACACGCACGACACCCAAGCCTTACTGGATTCAGGAGCAGAGGGTAATTTCATGGACTTCAAGCTCGCTCACAAACTCCAGATTCCTATCACCTCACTCTCGCACAAGATATCCGTCAACGCTCTCAATGGTCAAGAACTCCCTAACATTTCTCACACCACTGAACCTATCACACTCATCACTTCTGGCAATCACACTGAGACACTATCATTTCTACTCATGGACTCACCCATTGCACCATTAGTTCTCGGCCACCCTTGGCTCACCCAACACAACCCCAGAGTTGACTGGGGTCATAACTCTATATCCATGTGGAGTAACAAGTGCCTTGAGTCCTGTTTGGTGTCTGCTTGTTCGTCTGTGTCTGATTCTGTGTTTCTAGAGGAGGCAGTGGATTTGTCTAACGTGCCCGTTGAATACCTCGACCTGAAGGAGGTGTTCAGTAAGTCCCGTGCTGCTTCTCTTCCTCCGCATCGTCCCTATGACTGTGCAATAGAATTATTGCCAGGTGAGTCTCCGCCTAAAGGCAAGTTATATTCACTCTCTGTTCCTGAGAGGGAGGCTATGGAGAGATACATCTCTGATTCTCTGGCATCTGGATTCATTCGTCCTTCCTCTTCTCCAGCGGGGGCCGGGTTCTTCTTTGTGGGGAAGAAGGACGGTTCTCTGCGTCCTTGCATTGATTACCGTGGGTTGAATAACATCACAGTGAAGAATACCTATCCCTTACCGTTGATGTCCTCAGCCTTTGAAAGGTTACAGGGAGCATCCGTGTTCACTAAGTTGGATTTACGGAATGCATATCATTTGGTTCGCATAAGGGGGGGGGACGAATGGAAGACCGCGTTTAACACCCCCAGAGGGCACTTCGAATATTTGGTCATGCCTTTTGGGCTATCCAACTCCCCAGCGGTTTTCCAGGCACTCGTCAATGACGTGCTGAGAGATATGATTGATCAGTTCATATATGTTTACCTGGATGACATACTGATTTTTTCTTCTTCTCTCCAGGAACACGTTCAGCACGTCAGACGAGTGCTTCAGAGGTTGTTGGAGAATGGACTTTTTGTCAAGGCGGAGAAATGCATTTTTCATGCACAATCCGTTCCATTCCTAGGTTACATCGTCTCGACTGAAGGTATTCGCATGGATCCTGACAAGGTTAAGGCTGTGGTGGATTGGCCAAGCCCAGATTCCCGTAAGGCCCTACAGAGGTTTCTGGGATTCGCCAATTTCTACCGGCGTTTCGTTCGCAACTTTAGCCAGATAGTCGCTCCTCTTACCGCCTTAACCTCCCCCAGAGTGACGTTCAGGTGGTCCGATACAGCCGAGGCTGCATTCACCAAACTCAAGAGCCGCTTTGTTTCGGCTCCCATCCTCATTGCTCCCGATCCCTCGCGTCAGTTCGTGGTGGAGGTGGACGCTTCAGAGGTGGGGGTAGGTGCGGTACTTTCCCAACGTTCCTCTTCTGACGACAAGATGCACCCTTGCGCGTTCCTTTCCCATCGGTTATCACCTGCGGAACGCAACTACGACATTGGCAACAGAGAGTTGTTGGCAGTGAAGTTAGCACTGGAGGAGTGGCGCCATTGGTTAGAGGGTTCGGGGGTACCTTTTATAGTTTGGACCGATCACAAGAATTTAGAATATATCAGAACCGCCAAGCGACTCAACTCCAGGCAGGCGCGGTGGGCACTCTTTTTCGGACGTTTTGACTTCTCTCTCTCGTATCGCCCGGGTTCCAAGAATGTCAAACCCGATTCCCTTTCTCGCATTTTTGACCATTCCGAACGCCCATCCACTCCCGAGTGCATCCTACCCGGGACCCTAGTGGTCTCCACACTCACATGGGAGGTTGAATCGAGGGTCAAAACGGCCTTAGAAGGGGTAACGCCTCCGCCCGGTTGCCCGCCTAATCGGTTGTTTGTGCCGGAGGGGTGTCGGTCCGATGTTATTCGGTGGGGACATTGCTCCAACGTAGCGTGTCATCCAGGAGTCAGCCGCACTAGCTTTTTGGTTAAGCAACGCTTTTGGTGGCCACTGATGGCTCGTGACATTCACAGTTTTGTCTTGGCTTGCTCGGTTTGTGCCACTGGGAAGACTTCTAATCGACCCCCAGATGGGTTACTCCAACCGCTGTCGGTCCCTTCGAGACCCTGGTCCCACATCGCGCTAGATTTTGTTACCGCCCTCCCGCCCTCCCAGGGCAAGACGGTTGTTTTGACCGTGGTGGACCGGTTCTCGAAGGCGGCTCATTTTATTCCCTTGCCTAAATTACCATCTGCCAAGGAGACAGCGGTAACTGTCGTGGATCACGTCTTTCGCTTACATGGCCTGCCGATGGACGTAGATTCTGACAGGGGGCCCCAATTTGTGTCCAAGTTTTGGCAAGAGTTTTGTAGGTTACTGGGAGCGAGTGTCAGCCTGTCTTCAGGGTTTCATCCCCAGAGCAACGGTCAAACGGAGAGGGCCAACCAAGATTTGGAGAGAGTGTTGTGATGTTTGGTTTCTAAGAATCCCTCTTCCTGGAGTCAACAACTCTCTATGGTTGAGTACGCTCACAATTCGTTGCCAGTGGCAGCCACGGGTCTCTCTCCGTTTGAGTGTAGTTTAGGTTACCAGCCACCTATCTTTCCCAGTACGGAGTCCGAGGTCACTGTTCCCTCCGCTCACGCTTTCATCCAGAGGTGCCGTCACGCATGGAGCAGAGCCCGTGAGACTCTTCTCCGGGTGGGGGCGCGCACCAAGGCTAAGGCCGATCGCCACCGGTCGAAGCCTCCGGTATACGTCGTTGGCCAAAGAGTGTGGCTTTCTACTAAGAACATTCCACTCCGATCCGTTTCGAACAAGCTTGCCCCCAAATTTATCGGCCCGTTCAAAGTCACCAGGATCATTAGTCCGGTGGCGGTCCGGCTCAAGCTTCCTCCGGCGTATAGGAGAATTCATCCTACCTTTCATGTGTCTAAAATAAAACCTGTGTTTCAGGCACGCATTAACCCGCCGGTCCCGGTTCCCCCGCCGCCACGACTTGTTGATGGGGAACCCACCTTTTCTGTCAATCGTATTTTGGACTCTAGAAGGAGGGGACGCGGATTCCAGTACCTGGTGGACTGGGAGGGTTACGGCCCGGAGGAGAGAAGTTGGGTACCTGCTAGGGACATTCTGGATCACTCCCTTATCGATGATTTCAATCGACAGGTAAATTCGCCTGGGAACGCCAAGAGGCGTTCCTAGGGGGGGGGGGTATTGTCACGGTTCATGAATCCACTGCCTCCCTCTCTCTTTCTCTCTCTCTCTCTCTCTCTCTCTCTCTCTCTCTCTCCCGTGTTTGTGTGGGCGTGGTTCCCAATCTCAGCCTGATTGTCTGTGCCAGCTGGAATCACTTATCTTCCCTTTATATGTTCTGTAACCAGTGTTTCTTGTTGTCAGATCGTTGTTACTTCTCTGAGTTTGTGTCGTGTGTCCGTACTCATCTCTCATCGCCCTTGTGTGGATTATCTGCTGTGCTCCCTCCTACACATCCGGACACACTCCCCTGGATTTCTCAGCACGCTATCATCGGAAGATGCGCCCTAGTCCCTGGGTTGGATTCCGTCTGAGTAGAGTCAGTCTGTCCTGTTGCTGCTGTAAACTGTATTCATTAAACCATCGTTGCTTGCATCTTGCATCCGCCTCTGTATTGTCACAGAACGATCTGACCAGACCATGGATGCAGCGAGTTCAACGAGTCTGACCGAATTCATTTCCCGCAGTATCACGAGAATGGATCAACAAGAGGAGAACATCTCCAGCACAGGTCAGGCAGTACAAGGCCTTGTGACGCAGGTATCCCAGCTGACCCAACAATTACAACATCTGAGGGGTCTCGCTGCGCCACCTACACCGGCAGTTCAACCCGCCCCGCCAGAGCCGGATTCCCAGCTAGAGCCACGGCTACCGACACCAGAGGGTTATTCAGGTGATCCTGACTATTGCAGAGCTTTTCTTACGAGATGTTCCATGCAATTCTCATTGCAGCCACGGACCTTCAACCGTGAACAGTCTAAGGTAGCATTCGTACTCACACTGCTATCAGGCAAAGCGGCTCTTTGGGGAACGGCGGTGTGGGCGAACCAGGACCCATGCTGCACCTCTTTCCAGACACTCTCCGAGGAGATGAGAAGGGTCTTCGATCGGGCCGTGGCGGGTAGGGAGGCGGCCAGACTACTCGCTGACCTTCGCCAAGGAGACCGTTCAGTATCGGAATACTCCATCCAATTCCGCACTCTGGCCGCAGAGTGTCAGTGGAACGAGGAGGCGCAGTGGGACATGTTCCTGCATGGGCTGGAGGACCGGATCCAGAAGGAGATTTATGTTCTGGACCTTCCCAGGAATTTAAATGGACTAGTGGAACTAGCCTTGAGGGTCGACGCTCGTCTGAGTCGTATTGGCCACCGAGCATGCCCTAACAGACCGTATAACGACACGGAGGGCTGGCATGCCAGCGGCGGGAACACGGCCAGTTCAGCCTCCGCTCACGAACCCATGCAGCTGGGGAGAGCTCGCCTCTCCCGGGAAGAGAGGGAGAGGCGGAGATCCCAAGGACTCTGTCTCTACTGTGGTAGAGCGGGCCACTTTATCCACTCCTGCCCGGTAAAAGATCAGGCCCGGTAGTAAGCTTGAGGCTACTATCGGGTGGTGTCACCACAGAGAAGACCTCATCATCTACTCTCCTCCCGGTAAGACTAAGATGGGCCACCCACACGCACGACACCCAAGCCTTACTGGATTCAGGAGCAGAGGGTAATTTCATGGACTTCAAGCTCGCTCACAAACTCCAGATTCCTATCACCTCACTCTCGCACAAGATATCCGTCAACGCTCTCAATGGTCAAGAACTCCCTAACATTTCTCACACCACTGAACCTATCACACTCATCACTTCTGGCAATCACACTGAGACACTATCATTTCTACTCATGGACTCACCCATTGCACCATTAGTTCTCGGCCACCCTTGGCTCACCCAACACAACCCCAGAGTTGACTGGGGTCATAACTCTATATCCATGTGGAGTAACAAGTGCCTTGAGTCCTGTTTGGTGTCTGCTTGTTCGTCTGTGTCTGATTCTGTGTTTCTAGAGGAGGCAGTGGATTTGTCTAACGTGCCCGTTGAATACCTCGACCTGAAGGAGGTGTTCAGTAAGTCCCGTGCTGCTTCTCTTCCTCCGCATCGTCCCTATGACTGTGCAATAGAATTATTGCCAGGTGAGTCTCCGCCTAAAGGCAAGTTATATTCACTCTCTGTTCCTGAGAGGGAGGCTATGGAGAGATACATCTCTGATTCTCTGGCATCTGGATTCATTCATCCTTCCTCTTCTCCAGCGGGGGCCGGGTTCTTCTTTGTGGGGAAGAAGGACGGTTCTCTGCGTCCTTGCATTGATTACCGTGGGTTGAATAACATCACAGTGAAGAATACCTATCCCTTACCGTTGATGTCCTCAGCCTTTGAAAGGTTACAGGGAGCATCCGTGTTCACTAAGTTGGATTTACGGAATGCATATCATTTGGTTCGCATAAGGGGGGGGGGACGAATGGAAGACCGCGTTTAACACCCCCAGAGGGCACTTCGAATATTTGGTCATGCCTTTTGGGCTATCCAACTCCCCAGCGGTTTTCCAGGCACTCGTCAATGACGTGCTGAGAGATATGATTGATCAGTTCATATATGTTTACCTGGATGACATACTGATTTTTTCTTCTTCTCTCCAGGAACACGTTCAGCACGTCAGACGAGTGCTTCAGAGGTTGTTGGAGAATGGACTTTTTGTCAAGGCGGAGAAATGCATTTTTCATGCACAATCCGTTCCATTCCTAGGTTACATCGTCTCGACTGAAGGTATTCGCATGGATCCTGACAAGGTTAAGGCTGTGGTGGATTGGCCAAGCCCAGATTCCCGTAAGGCCATACAGAGGTTTCTGGGATTCGCCAATTTCTACCGGCGTTTCGTTCGCAACTTTAGCCAGATAGTCGCTCCTCTTACCGCCTTAACCTCCCCCAGAGTGACGTTCAGGTGGTCCGATACAGCCGAGGCTGCATTCACCAAACTCAAGAGCCGCTTTGTTTCGGCTCCCATCCTCATTGCTCCCGATCCCTCGCGTCAGTTCGTGGTGGAGGTGGACGCTTCAGAGGTGGGGGTAGGTGCGGTACTTTCCCAACGTTCCTCTTCTGACGACAAGATGCACCCTTGCGCGTTCCTTTCCCATCGGTTATCACCTGCGGAACGCAACTACGACATTGGCAACAGAGAGTTGTTGGCAGTGAAGTTAGCACTGGAGGAGTGGCGCCATTGGTTAGAGGGTTCGGGGGTACCTTTTATAGTTTGGACCGATCACAAGAATTTAGAATATATCAGAACCGCCAAGCGACTCAACTCCAGGCAGGCGCGGTGGGCACTCTTTTTCGGACGTTTTGACTTCTCTCTCTCGTATCGCCCGGGTTCCAAGAATGTCAAACCCGATTCCCTTTCTCGCATTTTTGACCATTCCGAACGCCCATCCACTCCCGAGTGCATCCTACCCGGGACCCTAGTGGTCTCCACACTCACATGGGAGGTTGAATCGAGGGTCAAAACGGCCTTAGAAGGGGTAACGCCTCCGCCCGGTTGCCCGCCTAATCGGTTGTTTGTGCCGGAGGGGTGTCGGTCCGATGTTATTCGGTGGGGACATTGCTCCAACGTAGCGTGTCATCCAGGAGTCAGCCGCACTAGCTTTTTGGTTAAGCAACGCTTTTGGTGGCCACTGATGGCTCGTGACATTCACAGTTTTGTCTTGGCTTGCTCGGTTTGTGCCACTGGGAAGACTTCTAATCGACCCCCAGATGGGTTACTCCAACCGCTATCGGTCCCTTCGAGACCCTGGTCCCACATCGCGCTAGATTTTGTTACCGCCCTCCCGCCCTCCCAGGGCAAGACGGTTGTTTTGACCGTGGTGGACCGGTTCTCGAAGGCGGCTCATTTTATTCCCTTGCCTAAATTACCATCTGCCAAGGAGACAGCGGTAACTGTCGTGGATCACGTCTTTCGCTTACATGGCCTGCCGATGGACGTAGTTTCTGACAGGGGGCCCCAATTTGTGTCCAAGTTTTGGCAAGAGTTTTGTAGGTTACTGGGAGCGAGTGTCAGCCTGTCTTCAGGGTTTCATCCCCAGAGCAACGGTCAAACGGAGAGGGCCAACCAAGATTTGGAGAGAGTGTTGCGATGTTTGGTTTCTAAGAATCCCTCTTCCTGGAGTCAACAACTCTCTATGGTTGAGTACGCTCACAATTCGTTGCCAGTGGCAGCCACGGGTCTCTCTCCGTTTGAGTGTAGTTTAGGTTACCAGCCACCTATCTTTCCCAGTACGGAGTCCGAGGTCACTGTTCCCTCCGCTCACGCTTTCATCCAGAGGTGCCGTCACGCATGGAGCAGAGCCCGTGAGACTCTTCTCCGGGTGGGGGCGCGCACCAAGGCTAAGGCCGATCGCCACCGGTCGAAGCCTCCGGTATACGTCGTTGGCCAAAGAGTGTGGCTTTCTACTAAGAACATTCCACTCCGATCCGTTTCGAACAAGCTTGCCCCCAAATTTATCGGCCCGTTCAAAGTCACCAGGATCATTAGTCCGGTGGCGGTCCGGCTCAAGCTTCCTCCGGCGTATAGGAGAATTCATCCTACCTTTCATGTGTCTAAAATAAAACCTGTGTTTCAGGCACGCATTAACCCGCCGGTCCCGGTTCCCCCGCCGCCACGACTTGTTGATGGGGAACCCACCTTTTCTGTCAATCGTATTTTGGACTCTAGAAGGAGGGGACGCGGATTCCAGTACCTGGTGGACTGGGAGGGTTACGGCCCGGAGGAGAGAAGTTGGGTACCTGCTAGGGACATTCTGGATCACTCCCTTATCGATGATTTCAATCGACAGGTAAATTCGCCTGGGAACGCCAAGAGGCGTTCCTAGGGGGGGGGTATTGTCACGGTTCATGAATCCACTGCCTCCCTCTCTCTTTCTCTCTCTCTCTCTCTCTCTCTCTCTCTCTCTCTCTCCCGTGTTTGTGTGGGCGTGGTTCCCAATCTCAGCCTGATTGTCTGTGCCAGCTGGAATCACTTATCTTCCCTTTATATGTTCTGTAACCAGTGTTTCTTGTTGTCAGATCGTTGTTACTTCTCTGAGTTTGTGTCGTGTGTCCGTACTCATCTCTCATCGCCCTTGTGTGGATTATCTGCTGTGCTCCCTCCTACACATCCGGACACACTCCCCTGGATTTCTCAGCACGCTATCATCGGAAGATGCGCCCTAGTCCCTGGGTTGGATTCCGTCTGAGTAGAGTCAGTCTGTCCTGTTGCTGCTGTAAACTGTATTCATTAAACCATCGTTGCTTGCATCTTGCATCCGCCTCTGTATTGTCACAGTTTTAAACATAATTGTTCAAACTAGATGATAGGAACACTATGGACCATTTTCAGCAAGTTGCAGCATTGAACTCCAGAAATAAACACTTTTCCATAAACAAGGTCTAAATCATGTTTGATGCACTCCGGATACAATGTTTTAAACATAACTGTTCAAACTAGATGATAGGGACACTTATGGACAATTTTCAGCAAGTTGCAGCATTGAACTCCAGAAATAAACACTTTTCCATAAACAAGGTCTAAAATCATGTTTGGTTGCACTCTGGAAGTACATTGTTTACAGAACTGTTCAAACTAGATGATAGGAACACTATGGACCATTTTCAGCAAGTTGCAGCATTGAAATACAGAAATAAACACTTTTCCATAAACAAGTATATAAATCATGTTTGATGCACTCCGGATACAATGTTTTAAACATAACTGTTCAAACTAGATGATAGGGACACTGTGGACCATTTTCAGCAAGTTGCAGCATTGAAATACAGAAATAAACACTTTTCCATAAACAAGGTATAAATCATGTTTGATGCACTCCGGATACAATGTTTTAAACATAACTGTTCAAACTAGATGATAGGGACACTGTGGACAATTTTCAGCAAGTTGCAGCATTGAACTACAGAAATAAACACTTTTCCATAACAAGGTCTAAATCATGTTTGGTTGTACTCTGGAAGTACATTGTTTACAGAACTGTTCAAACTAGATGATAGGAACACTTATGGACAATTTTCAGCAAGTTGCAGCATTGAAATACAGAAAGACACACTTTTCCATAAACAAGGTCTAAATCATGTTTGATGCACTCCGGATACAATGTTTTAAACATAACTGTTCAAACTAGATGATAGGGACACTGTGGACCATTTTCAGCAAGTTGCAGCAACTGAACTACAGAAATAACAATTTTTCCATAAACAAGGTCTAAAATCATGTTTGGTTGCACTCTGGAAGTACATTGTTTACAGAACTGTTCAAACTAGATGATAGGAACACTATGGACCATTTTCAGCAAATTGCAGCATTGAACTACAGAAATAAACACTTTTCCATAAACAAGGTTTAAAATCATGTTTGGTTGTACTCTGGAAGTACATTGTTTACAGAATTGTTCAAACTACATGATATGAACACTATGGACCATTTTCAGCAAGTTGCAGCATTGAAATACAGAAATAAACACTTTTCCATAAACAAGGTCTAAATCATGTTTGATGCACTCCGGATACAATGTTTTAAACATAACTGTTCAAACTAGATGATAGGGACACTGTGTACCATTTTCAGCAAGTTGCAGCAATTGAACTACAGAAATAAACACTTTTCCATAACAAGGTCTAAATCACGTTTGGTTGTACTCTGGAAGTACATTGTTTACAGAACTGTTCAAACTAGATGATTGGAACACTATGGACCATTTTCAAACTAGATTGATAGGAACACTGTGGATAATTTTCATCAAGTTGCAGCATTGAAGAACAGAAATAAACACTTTTCCATAAACAAGGTCTAAATCATGTTTGATGCACTCCGGATACAATGTTTTAAACATAACTGTTCAAACTAGATGATAGGGACACTGTGTACCATTTTCAGCAAGTTGCAGCAATTGAACTACAGAAATAAACACTTTTCCATAACAAGGTCTAAATCACTTTTGGTTGCACTCTGGAAGTACATTGTTTACAGAACTGTTCAAACTAGATGATAGGGACACTGTGTACCATTTTCAGCAAGTTGCAGCAATTGAACTACAGAAATAAACACTTTTCCATAACAAGGTCTAAATCACTTTTGGTTGCACTCTGGAAGTACATTGTTTACAGAACTGTTCAAACTAGATGATAGGGACACTGTGGACAATTTTCAGCAAGTTGCAGCATTGAACTCAAGAAATAAACACTTTTCCATAAACAAGGTCTAAAATCATGTTTGGTTGCACTCTGGAAGTACATTGTTTACAGAACTGTTCAAACTAGATGATAGGAACACTATGGACCATTTTCAGCAAGTTGCAGCATTGAAATACAGAAATAAACACTTTTCCATAAACAAGGTATAAATCATGTTTGATGCACTCCGGATACAATGTTTTAAACATAACTGTTCAAACTAGATGATAGGGACACTGTGGACAATTTTCAGCAAGTTGCAGCATTGAAATACAGAAATAAACACTTTTCCATAAACAAGGTCTAAATCATCTTTGATGCACTCCGGATACAATGTTTTAAACATAACTGTTCAAACTAGATGATAGGGACACTGTGGACAATTTTCAGCAAGTTGCAGCATTGAACTACAGAAATAAACACTTTTCCATAACAAGGTCTAAATCATGTTTGGTTCCACTCTGGAAGTACATTGTTTACAGAACTGTTCAAACTAGATGATAGGAACACTATGGACAATTTTCAGCAAGTTGCAGCATTGAAATACAGAAATAAACACTTTTCCATAAACAAGGTCTAAATTCATGTTTGGTTGCACTCTGGAAGTACATTGTTTACAGAACTGTTCAAACTAGATTGATAGGAACACTGTGGACAATTTTCAGCACGTTGCAGCATTGAAATACAGAAATAAACACTTTTCCATAAACAAGGTCTAAATCATGGTTGATGCACTCCGGATACAATGTTTTAAACGTAACTGTTGCAACTAGATGATAGGGACACTGTGGACCATTTTCAGCAAGTTGCAGCAATTGAAATACAGAAATAAACACTTTTCCATAAACAAGGTCTAAATCACGTTTGGTTGTACTCTGGAAGTACATTGTTTACAGAACTGTTCAAACCAGATGATTGGAACACTATGGACCATTTTCAGCAAGTTGCAGCATTGAAATCCAGAAATAAACACTTTTCCATAAACAAGGTCTAAATCATCTTTGATGCACTCCGGATACAATGTTTTAAACATAACTGTTCAAACTAGATGATAGGGACACTGTGGACAATTTTCAGCAAGTTGCAGCATTGAACTACAGAAATAAACACTTTTCCATAACAAGGTCTAAATCATGTTTGGTTGCACTCTGGAAGTACATTGTTTACAGAACTGTTCAAACTAGATGATAGGAACACTATGGACAATTTTCAGCAAGTTGCAGCATTGAAATACAGAAATAAACACTTTTCCATAAACAAGGTCTAAAATCATGTTTGGTTGCACTCTGGAAGTACATTGTTTACAGAACTGTTCAAACTAGATTGATAGGAACACTGTGGACAATTTTCAGCACGTTGCAGCATTGAAATACAGAAATAAACACTTTTCCATAAACAAGGTCTAAATCATGGTTGATGCACTCCGGATACAATGTTTTAAACATAACTGTTGCAACTAGATGATAGGGACACTGTGGACCATTTTCAGCAAGTTGCAGCAATTGAACTGCAGAAATAACAATTTTTCCATGAACAAGGTATAAAATTATGTTTGATGCACTTTGGATACAATGTTTTTTACAGAACTGTTCAAACTAGATGATAGGGACACTGTGGACAATTTTCAGCAAGTTGCAGCATTGAACTACAGAAATAAACACTTTTCTATAACAAGGTCTAAATCATGTTTGGTTGTACTCTGGAAGTACATTGTTTACAGAACTGTTCAAACTAGATGATAGGAACACTTATGGACAATTTTCAGCAAGTTGCAGCATTGAAATACAGAAATAAACACTTTTCCATAAACAAGGTCTAAATCACGTTTGATGCACTCCGGATACAATGTTTTAAACATAACTGTTCAAACTAGATGATAGGGACACTGTGGACCATTTTCAGCAAGTTGCAGCAACTGAACTACAGAAATAACAATTTTTCCATAAACAAGGTCTAAAATCATGTTTGGTTGCACTCTGGAAGTACATTGTTTACAGAACTGTTCAAACTAGATGATAGGAACACTATGGACCATTTTCAGCAAATTGCAGCATTGAAATACAGAAATAAACACTTTTCCATAAACAAGGTTTAAAATCACGTTTGGTTGCACTCTGGAAGTACATTGTTTACATAACTGTTCAAACTAGATGATAGGAACACTATATGGACAATTTTCAGCAAGTTGCAGCAATTGAACTACAGAAATAAACACTTTTCCATAAACAAAGTCTACAATTATGTTTGATGCACTCTGGATACAATGTTTTTTACAGAACTGTTCAAACTAGATGATAGGAACACTATGGACAATTTTCAGCAAGTTGCAGCAATTGAACTACAGAAATAACCACTTTTCCATAAACAAGGTTTAAAATCATGTTTGGTTGTTCTCTGGAAGTACATTGTTTACAGAACTGTTCAAACTAGATGATAGGAACACTATATGGACAATTTTCAGCAAGTTGCAGCAATTGAACTACAGAAATAAACACTTTTCCATAAACAAGGTCTACAATTATGTTTGATGCACTCTGGATACAATATTTTTTACAGAACTGTTCAAACTAGATGATAGGAACACTATGGACAATTTTCAGCAAGTTGCAGCAATTGAACTACAGAAATAACCACTTTTCCATAAACAAGGTTTAAAATCATGTTTGGTTGTACTCTGGAAGTACATTGTTTACGGAACTGTTCAAACTAGATGATAGGAACATTATGGACCATTTTCAGCAAATTGCAGCATTGAACTACAGAAATAAACACTTTTCCATAAACAAGGTTTAAAATCATGTTTGGTTTTACTCTGGAAGTACATTGTTTACAGAACTGTTCAAACTAGATTGATAGGAACACTGTGGACAATTTTCAGCAAGTTGCAGCATTGAAATACAGAAATAAACACTTTTCCATAAACAAGGTCTAAATCATGTTTGATGCACTCCGGATACAATGTTTTAAACATAACTGTTCAAACTAGATGATAGGGAGACTGTGGACAATTTTCAGCAAGTTGCAGCATTGAAATACAGAAATAAACACTTTTCCATAACAAGGTCTAAATCACGTTTGGTTGCACTCTGGAAGTACATTGTTTACAGAACTGTTCAAACTAGATGATAGGAACACTATGGACAATTTTCAGCAAGTTGCAGCAATTGAACTACAGAAATAACCACTTTTCCATAAACAAGGTTTAAAATCATGTTTGGTTGTACTCTGGAAGTACATTGTTTACAGAACTGTTCAAACTAGATGATAGGAACACTATGGACCATTTTCAGCAAATTGCAGCATTGAACTTCAGAAATAAACACTTTTCCATAAACAAGGTTTAAAATCATGTTTGGTTGTACTCTGGAAGTACATTGTTTACAGAACTGTTCAAACTAGATTGATAGGATCACTGTGGACAATTTTCAGCAAGTTGCAGCATTGAAATAAGGAAATAAACACTTTTCCATAAACAAGGTCTAAAATCATGTTTTGTTGCACTCTGGAAGTACATTGTTTACAGAACTGTTCAAACTAGATTGATAGGAACACTGTGGACAATTTTCAGCAAGTTGCAGCATTGAAATACAGAAATAAACACTTTTCCATAAACAAGGTCTAAATCATGTTTGATGCACTCCGGATACAATGTTTTAAACATAACTGTTCAAACTAGATGATAGGGACACTGTGGACCATTTTCAGCAAGTTGCAGCATTGAAATACAGAAATAAACACTTTTCCATAACAAGGTCTAAATCACGTTTGGTTGCACTCTGGAAGTACATTGTTTACAGAACTGTTCAAACTAGATGATAGGAACACTATGGACAATTTTCAGCAAGTTGCAGCAATTGAACTACAGAAATAACCACTTTTCCATAAACAAGGTTTAAAATCATGTTTGGTTGTACTCAGGAAGTACATTGTTTACAGAACTGTTCAAACTAGATGATAGGAACACTATGGACAATTTTCAGCAAGTTGCAGCAATTGAACTACAGAAATAACCACTTTTCCATAAACAAGGTTTAAAATCATGTTTGGTTGTACTCTGGAAGTACATTGTTTACAGAACTGTTCAAACTAGATGATAGGAACACTATGGACAATTTTCAGCAAGTTGCAGCATTGAACTCCAGAAATAAACACTTTTCAATAAACAAGGTCTAAAATCATGTTTGGTTGCACTCTGGAAGTACATTGTTTACAGAACTGTTCAAACTAGATTGATAGGAACACTGTGGACAATTTTCAGCAAGTTGCAGCATTGAAATACAGAAATAAACACTTTTCCATAAACAAGGTCTAAATCATGTTTGATGCACTCCGGATACAATGTTTTAAACATAACTGTTCAAACTAGATGATAGGGACACTGTGGACAATTTTCAGCAAGTTGCAGCATTGAACTCCAGAAATAAACACTTTTCCATAAACAAGGTCTAAAATCATGTTTGGTTGCACTCTGGAAGTACATTGTTTACAGAACTGTTCAAACTAGATGATAGGAACACTATGGACCATTTTCAGCAAGTTGCAGCATTGAAATACAGAAATAAACACTTTTCCATAAACAAGGTCTAAATCATGTTTGATGCACTCCGGATACAATGTTTTAAACATAACTGTTCAAACTAGATGATAGGGACACTGTGTACCATTTTCAGCAAGTTGCAGCAATTGAACTACAGAAATAAACACTTTTCCATAACAAGGTCTAAATCACGTTTGGTTGTACTCTGGAAGTACATTGTTTACAGAACTGTTCAAACTAAAAAATTGGAACACTATGGACCATTTTCAGCAAATTGCACTATTGAACTACAGAAATAAACACTTTTCCATAAACAAGGTTTAAAATCATGTTTGGTTGTACTCTGGAAGTACATTGTTTACAGAACTGTTCAAACTAGATGATAGGAACACTATGGACCATTTTCAGCAAGTTGCAGCATTGAAATACAGAAATAAACACTTTTCCATAAACAAGGTATAAATCATGTTTGATGCACTCCGGATACAATGTTTTAAACATAACTGTTCAAACTAGATGATAGGGAGACTGTGGACAATTTTCAGCAAGTTGCAGCATTGAAATACAGAAATAAACACTTTTCCATAACAAGGTCTAAATCACGTTTGGTTGCACTCTGGAAGTACATTGTTTACAGAACTGTTCAAACTAGATGATAGGAACACTATGGACAATTTTCAGCAAGTTGCAGCAATTGAACTACAGAAATAACCACTTTTCCATAAACAAGGTTTAAAATCATGTTTGGTTGTACTCTGGAAGTACATTGTTTACAGAACTGTTCAAACTAGATGATAGGAACACTATGGACCATTTTCAGCAAATTGCAGCATTGAACTTCAGAAATAAACACTTTTCCATAAACAAGGTTTAAAATCATGTTTGGTTGTACTCTGGAAGTACATTGTTTACAGAACTGTTCAAACTAGATTGATAGGATCACTGTGGACAATTTTCAGCAAGTTGCAGCATTGAAATAAGGAAATAAACACTTTTCCATAAACAAGGTCTAAAATCATGTTTTGTTGCACTCTGGAAGTACATTGTTTACAGAACTGTTCAAACTAGATTGATAGGAACACTGTGGACAATTTTCAGCAAGTTGCAGCATTGAAATACAGAAATAAACACTTTTCCATAAACAAGGTCTAAATCATGTTTGATGCACTCCGGATACAATGTTTTAAACATAACTGTTCAAACTAGATGATAGGGACACTGTGGACCATTTTCAGCAAGTTGCAGCATTGAAATACAGAAATAAACACTTTTCCATAACAAGGTCTAAATCACGTTTGGTTGCACTCTGGAAGTACATTGTTTACAGAACTGTTCAAACTAGATGATAGGAACACTATGGACAATTTTCAGCAAGTTGCAGCAATTGAACTACAGAAATAACCACTTTTCCATAAACAAGGTTTAAAATCATGTTTGGTTGTACTCTGGAAGTACATTGTTTACAGAACTGTTCAAACTAGATGATAGGAACACTATGGACAATTTTCAGCAAGTTGCAGCATTGAACTCCAGAAATAAACACTTTTCAATAAACAAGGTCTAAAATCATGTTTGGTTGCACTCTGGAAGTACATTGTTTACAGAACTGTTCAAACTAGATTGATAGGAACACTGTGGACAATTTTCAGCAAGTTGCAGCATTGAAATACAGAAATAAACACTTTTCCATAAACAAGGTCTAAATCATGTTTGATGCACTCCGGATACAATGTTTTAAACATAACTGTTCAAACTAGATGATAGGGACACTGTGGACAATTTTCAGCAAGTTGCAGCATTGAACTCCAGAAATAAACACTTTTCCATAAACAAGGTCTAAAATCATGTTTGGTTGCACTCTGGAAGTACATTGTTTACAGAACTGTTCAAACTAGATGATAGGAACACTATGGACCATTTTCAGCAAGTTGCAGCATTGAAATACAGAAATAAACACTTTTCCATAAACAAGGTCTAAATCATGTTTGATGCACTCCGGATACAATGTTTTAAACATAACTGTTCAAACTAGATGATAGGGACACTGTGTACCATTTTCAGCAAGTTGCAGCAATTGAACTACAGAAATAAACACTTTTCCATAACAAGGTCTAAATCACGTTTGGTTGTACTCTGGAAGTACATTGTTTACAGAACTGTTCAAACTAAAAAATTGGAACACTATGGACCATTTTCAGCAAATTGCACTATTGAACTACAGAAATAAACACTTTTCCATAAACAAGGTTTAAAATCATGTTTGGTTGTACTCTGGAAGTACATTGTTTACAGAACTGTTCAAACTAGATTGATAGGATCACTGTGGACAATTTTCAGCAAGTTGCAGCATTGAAATACAGAAATAAACACTTTTCCATAAACAAGGTTTAAAATCACGTTTGGTTGCACTCTGGAAGTACATTGTTTACAGAACTGTTCAAACTAGATGATAGGAACACTATGGACCATTTTCAGCAAGTTGCAGCATTGAAATACAGAAATAAACACTTTTCCATAAACAAGGTATAAATCATGTTTGATGCACTCTGGATACAATGTTTTTTACAGAACTGTTCAAACTAGATGATAGGAACACTATGGACAATTTTCAGCAAGTTGCAGCAATTGAACTACAGAAATAACCGCTTTTCCATAAACAAGGTTTAAAATCATGTTTGGTTGTACTCTGGAAGTACATTGTTTACAGAACTGTTCAAACTAGATGATAGGAACACTATGGACCATTTTCAGCAAATTGCAGCATTGAACTACAAAAATAAACACTTTTCCATAAACAAGGTTTAAAATCATGTTTGGTTTTACTCTGGAAGTACATTGTTTACAGAACTGTTCAAACTAGATTGATAGGATCACTGTGGACAATTTTCAGCAAGTTGCAGCATTGAAATAAGGAAATAAACACTTTTCCATAAACAAGGTCTAAAATCATGTTTTGTTGCACTCTGGAAGTACATTGTTTACAGAACTGTTCAAACTAGATTGATAGGAACACTGTGGACAATTTTCAGCAAGTTGCAGCATTGAAATACAGAAATAAACACTTTTCCATAAACAAGGTCTAAATCATGTTTGATGCACTCCGGATACAATGTTTTAAACATAACTGTTCAAACTAGATGATAGGGAGACTGTGGACCATTTTCAGCAAGTTGCAGCATTGAAATACAGAAATAAACACATTTCCATAACAAGGTCTAAATCACGTTTGGTTGCACTCCGGAAGTACATTGTTTACAGAACTGTTCAAACTAGATGATAGGAACACTATGGACAATTTTCAGCAAGTTGCAGCAATTGAACTACAGAAATAACCACTTTTCCATAAACAAGGTTTAAAATCATGTTTGGTTGTACTCTGGAAGTACATTGTTTACAGAACTGTTCAAACTAGATGATAGGAACACTATGGACAATTTTCAGCAAGTTGCAGCAATTGAACTACAGAAATAACCACTTTTCCATAAACAAGGTTTAAAATCATGTTTGGTTGTACTCTGGAAGTACATTGTTTACGGAACTGTTCAAACTAGATGATAGGAACACTATGGACCATTTTCAGCAAATTGCAGCATTGAACTACAGAAATAAACACTTTTCCATAAACAAGGTCTAAAATCATGTTTGGTTTTACTCTGGAAGTACATTGTTTACAGAACTGTTCAAACTAGATTGATAGGATCACTGTGGACAATTTTCAGCAAGTTGCAGCATTGAAATACAGAAATAAACACTTTTCCATAAACAAGGTCTAAATCATGTTTGATGCACTCCGGATACAATGTTTTAAACATAACTGTTCAAACTAGATGATAGGGACACTGTGGACAATTTTCAGCAAGTTGCAGCATTGAACTCCAGAAATAAACACTTTTCCATAAACAAGGTCTAAAATCATGTTTGGTTGCACTCTGGAAGTACATTGTTTACAGAACTGTTCAAACTAGATGATAGGAACACTATGGACCATTTTCAGCAAGTTGCAGCATTGAAATACAGAAATAAACACTTTTCCATAAACAAGGTATAAATCATGTTTGATGCACTCCGGATACAATGTTTTAAACATAACTGTTCAAACTAGATGATAGGAACACTATATGGACAATTTTCAGCAAGTTGCAGCAATTGAACTACAGAAATAAACACTTTTCCATAACAAGGTCTAAAATCACGTTTGGTTGCACTCTGGAAGTACATTGTTTACAGAACTGTTCAAACTAGATGATAGGAACACTATATGGACAATTTTCAGCAAGTTGCAGCAATTGAACTACAGAAATAAACACTTTTCCATAAACAAGGTCTAAATCATGTTTGATGCACTCCGGATACAATGCTTTAAACATAACTGTTCAAACTAGATGATAGGGACACTGTGGACCATTTTCAGCAAGTTGCAGCATTGAAATACAGAAATAAACACTTTTCCATAACAAGGTCTAAATCACGTTTGGTTGCACTCTGGAAGTACATTGTTTACAGAACTGTTCAAACTAGATGATAGGAACACTATGGACAATTTTCAGCAAGTTGCAGCAATTGAACTACAGAAATAACCACTTATCCATAAACAATTTTTAAAATCATGTTTGGTTGTACTCTGGAAGTACATTGTTTACAGAACTGTTCAAACTAGATGATAGGAACACTATGGACAATTTTCAGCAAGTTGCAGCAATTGAACTACAGAAATAAACACTTTTCCATAAACAAGGTCTACAATTATGTTTGATGCACTCTGGATACAATGTTTTTTACAGAACTGTTCAAACTAGATGATAGGAACACTATGGACAATTTTCAGCAAGTTGCAGCAATTGAACTACAGAAATAACCACTTTTCCATAAACAAGGTTTAAAATCATGTTTGGTTGTACTCTGGAAGTACATTGTTTACAGAACTGTTCAAACTAGATGATAGGAACACTATGGACCATTTTCAGCAAATTGCAGCATTGAACTTCAGAAATAAACACTTTTCCATAAACAAGGTTTAAAATCATGTTTGGTTGTACTCTGGAAGTACATTGTTTACAGAACTGTTCAAACTAGATTGATAGGATCACTGTGGACAATTTTCAGCAAGTTGCAGCATTGAAATAAGGAAATAAACACTTTTCCATAAACAAGGTCTAAAATCATGTTTTGTTGCACTCTGGAAGTACATTGTTTACAGAACTGTTCAAACTAGATTGATAGGAACACTGTGGACAATTTTCAGCAAGTTGCAGCAATTGAACTACAGAAATAAACACTTTTCCATAAACAAGGTCTACAATTATGTTTGATGCACTCTGGATACAATGTTTTTTACAGAACTGTTCAAACTAGATGATAGGAACACTATGGACAATTTTCAGCAAGTTGCAGCATTGAAATACAGAAATAAACACTTTTCCATAAACAAGGTCTAAATCATGTTTGATGCACTCCGGATACAATGCTTTAAACATAATTGTTCAAACTAGATGATAGGGACACTGTGGACCATTTTCAGCAAGTTGCAGCATTGAAATACAGAAATAAACACTTTTCCATAACAAGGTCTAAATCACGTTTGGTTGCACTCTGGAAGTACATTGTTTACAGAACTGTTCAAACTAGATGATAGGAACACTATGGACAATTTTCAGCAAGTTGCAGCAATTGAACTACAGAAATAACCACTTATCCATAAACAATTTTTAAAATCATGTTTGGTTGTACTCTGGAAGTACATTGTTTACAGAACTGTTCAAACTAGATGATAGGAACACTATGGACAATTTTCAGCAAGTTGCAGCAATTGAACTACAGAAATAAACACTTTTCCATAAACAAGGTCTACAATTATGTTTGATGCACTCTGGATACAATGTTTTTTACAGAACTGTTCAAACTAGATGATAGGAACACTATGGACAATTTTCAGCAAGTTGCAGCAATTGAACTACAGAAATAACCACTTTTCCATAAACAAGGTTTAAAATCATGTTTGGTTGTACTCTGGAAGTACATTGTTTACGGAACTGTTCAAACTAGATGATAGGAACACTATGGACCATTTTCAGCAAATTGCAGCATTGAACTACAGAAATAAACACTTTTCCATAAACAAGGTTTAAAATCATGTTTGGTTTTACTCTGGAAGTACATTGTTTACAGAACTGTTCAAACTAGATTGATAGGATCACTGTGGACAATTTTCAGCAAGTTGCAGCATTGAAATAAGGAAATAAACACTTTTCCATAAACAAGGTCTAAAATCATGTTTTGTTGCACTCTGGAAGTACATTGTTTACAGAACTGTTCAAACTAGATTGATAGGAACACTGTGGACAATTTTCAGCAAGTTGCAGCATTGAAATACAGAAATAAACACTTTTCCATAAACAAGGTCTAAATCATGTTTGATGCACTCCGGATACAATGTTTTAAACATAACTGTTCAAACTAGATGATAGGGAGACTGTGGACCATTTTCAGCAAGTTGCAGCATTGAAATACAGAAATAAACACTTTTCCATAACAAGGTCTAAATCACGTTTGGTTGCACTCTGGAAGTACATTGTTTACAGAACTGTTCAAACTAGATGATAGGAACACTATGGACAATTTTCAGCAAGTTGCAGCAATTGAACTACAGAAATAACCACTTTTCCATAAACAAGGTTTAAAATCATGTTTGGTTGTACTCTGGAAGTACATTGTTTACAGAACTGTTCAAACTAGATGATAGGAACACTATGGACCATTTTCAGCAAATTGCAGCATTGAACTTCAGAAATAAACACTTTTCCATAAACAAGGTTTAAAATCATGTTTGGTTGTACTCTGGAAGTACATTGTTTACAGAACTGTTCAAACTAGATTGATAGGATCACTGTGGACAATTTTCAGCAAGTTGCAGCATTGAAATAAGGAAATAAACACTTTTCCATAAACAAGGTCTAAAATCATGTTTTGTTGCACTCTGGAAGTACATTGTTTACAGAACTGTTCAAACTAGATTGATAGGAACACTGTGGACAATTTTCAGCAAGTTGCAGCATTGAAATACAGAAATAAACACTTTTCCATAAACAAGGTCTAAATCATGTTTGATGCACTCCGGATACAATGTTTTAAACATTACTGTTCAAACTAGATGATAGGGACACTGTGGACAATTTTCAGCAAGTTGCAGCATTGAACTCCAGAAATAAACACTTTTCCATAAACAAGGTCTAAAATCATGTTTGGTTGCACTCTGGAAGTACATTGTTTACAGAACTGTTCAAACTAGATGATAGGAACACTATGGACCATTTTCAGCAAGTTGCAGCATTGAAATACAGAAATAAACACTTTTCCATAAACAAGGTATAAATCATGTTTGATGCACTCCGGATACAATGTTTTAAACATAACTGTTCAAACTAGATGATAGGGACACTGTGGACAATTTTCAGCAAGCTGCAGCATTGAAATACAGAAATAAACACTTTTCCATAAACAAGGTCTAAATCATGTTTGATGCACTCCGGATACAATGTTTTAAACATAACTGTTCAAACTGGATGATAGGGACACTGTGGACCATTTTCAGCAAGTTGCAGCAATTGAACTACAGAAATAAACACTTTTCCATAACAAGGTCTAAATCACGTTTGGTTGTACTCTGGAAGTACATTGTTTACAGAACTGTTCAAACTAGATGATTGGCACACTATGGACCATTTTCAGCAAGTTGCAGCATTGAAATACAGAAATAAACACTTTTCCATAAACAAGGTCTAAAATCATGTTTTGTTGCACTCTGGAAGTACATTGTTTACAGAACTGTTCAAACTAGATGATAGGAACACTATATGGACAATTTTCAGCAAGTTGCAGCAATTGAACTACAGAAATAAACACTTTTCCATAAACAAGGTTTAAAATCACGTTTGGTTGCACTCTGGAAGTACATTGTTTACAGAACTGTTCAAACTAGATGATAGGAACACTATATGGACAATTTTCAGCAAGTTGCAGCAATTGAACTACAGAAATAAACACTTTTCCATAAACAAGGTCTACAATTATGTTTGATGCACTCTGGATACAATGTTTTTTACAGAACTGTTCAAACTAGATGATAGGAACCCTATGGACAATTTTCAGCAAGTTGCAGCAATTGAACTACAGAAATAACCACTTTTCCATAAACAAGGTTTAAAATCATGTTTGGTTGTACTCTGGAAGTACATTGTTTACAGAACTGTTCAAACTAGATGATAGGAACACTATGGACAATTTTCAGCAAGTTGCAGCAATTGAACTACAGAAATAACCACTTTTCCATAAACAAGGTTTAAAATCATGTTTGGTTGTACTCTGGAAGTACATTGTTTACAGAACTGTTCAAACTAGATGATAGGAACACTATGGACAATTTTCAGCAAGTTGCAGCAATTGAACTACAGAAATAACCACTTTTCCATAAACAAGGTTTAAAATCATGTTTGGTTGTTCTCTGGAAGTACATTGTTTACAGAACTGTTCAAACTAGATGATAGGAACACTATATGGACAATTTTCAGCAAGTTGCAGCAATTGAACTACAGAAATAAACACTTTTCCATAAACAAGGTCTACAATTATGTTTGATGCACTCTGGATACAATGTTTTTTACAGAACTGTTCAAACTAGATGATAGGAACACTTATGGACAATTTTCAGCAAGTTGCAGCATTGAAATACAGAAATAAACACTTTTTCATAAACAAGGTTTAAAATCATGTTTGGTTGTACTCTGGAAGTACATTGTTTACAGAACTGTTCAAACTAGATGATAGGAACACTATGGACCATTTTCAGCAAATTGCAGCATTGAACTACAGAAATAAACACTTTTCCATAAACAAGGTTTAAAATCATGTTTGGTTTTACTCTGGAAGTACATTGTTTACAGAACTGTTCAAACTAGATTGATAGGATCACTGTGGACAATTTTCAGCAAGTTGCAGCATTGAAATAAGGAAAGAAACACTTTTCCATAAACAAGGTCTAAAATCATGTTTTGTTGCACTCTGGAAGTACATTGTTTACAGAACTGTTCAAACTAGATTGATAGGAACACTGTGGACAATTTTCAGCAAGTTGCAGCATTGAAATACAGAAATAAACACTTTTCCATAAACAAGGTCTAAATCATGTTTGGTTGCACTCCGGAAGTACATTGTTTACAGAACTGTTCAAAATAGATGATAGGAACACTATGGACAATTTTCAGCAAGTTGCAGCAATTGAACTACAGAAATAACCACTTTTCCATAAACAAGGTTTAAAATCATGTTTGGTTGTACTCTGGAAGTACATTGTTTACAGAACTGTTCAAACTAGATGATAGGAACACTATGGACCATTTTCAGCAAATTGCAGCATTGAACTTCAGAAATAAACACTTTTCCATAACAAGGTCTAAATCACGTTTGGTTGCACTCTGGAAGTACATTGTTTACAGAACTGTTCAAACTAGATGATAGGAACACTATGGACAATTTTCAGCAAGTTGCAGCAATTGAAATACAGAAATAAACACTTTTCCATAAACAAGGTCTAAATCATGTTTGATGCACTCCGGATACAATGTTTTAAACATAACTGTTCAAACTAGATGATAGGGAGACTGTGGACCATTTTCAGCAAGTTGCAGCATTGAAATACAGAAATAAACACTTTTCCATAACAAGGTCTAAATTTCGTTTGGTTGCACTCCGGAAGTACATTGTTTACAGAACTGTTCAAAATAGATGATAGGAACACTATGGACAATTTTCAGCAAGTTGCAGCAATTGAACTACAGAAATAACCACTTTTCCATAAACAAGGTTTAAAATCATGTTTGGTTGTACTCTGGAAGTACATTGTTTACAGAACTGTTCAAACTAGATGATAGGAACACTATGGACCATTTTCAGCAAATTGCAGCATTGAACTTCAGAAATAAACACTTTTCCATAAACAAGGTTTAAAATCATGTTTGGTTGTACTCTGGAAGTACATTGTTTACAGAACTGTTCAAACTAGATTGATAGGATCACTGTGGACAATTTTCAGCAAGTTGCAGCATTGAAATAAGGAAATAAACACTTTTCCATAAACAAGGTCTAAATCATGTTTGATGCACTCCGGATACAATGTTTTAAACATAACTGTTCAAACTAGATGATAGGGACACTGTGGACCATTTTCAGCAAGTTGCAGCATTGAAATACAGAAATAAACACTTTTCCATAACAAGGTCTAAATCACGTTTGGTTGCACTCTGGAAGTACATTGTTTACAGAACTGTTCAAACTAGATGATAGGAACACTATGGACAATTTTCAGCAAGTTGCAGCAATTGAACTACAGAAATAACCACTTTTCCATAAACAAGGTTTAAAATCATGTTTGGTTGTACTCTGGAAGTACATTGTTTACAGAACTGTTCAAACTAGATGATAGGAACACTATGGACCATTTTCAGCAAATTGCAGCATTGAACTACAGAAATAAACACTTTTCCATAAACAAGGTTTAAAATCATGTTTGGTTGTACTCTGGAAGTACATTGTTTACAGAACTGTTCAAACTAGATCGATAGGATCACTGTGGACAATTTTCAGCAAGTTGCAGCATTGAAATAAGGAAATAAACACTTTTCCATAAACAAGGTCTAAAATCATGTTTTGTTGCACTCTGGAAGTACATTGTTTACAGAACTGTTCAAACTAGATTGATAGGACCACTGTGGACAATTTTCAGCAAGTTGCAGCATTGAAATACAGAAATAAACACTTTTCCATAAACAAGGTCTAAATCATGTTTGATGCACTCCGGATACAATGCTTTAAACATAACTGTTCAAACTAGATGATAGGGACACTGTGGACCATTTTCAGCAAGTTGCAGCATTGAAATACAGAAATAAACACTTTTACATAACAAGGTCTAAATCACGTTTGGTTGCACTCTGGAAGTACATTGTTTACAGAACTGTTCAAACTAGATGATAGGAACACTATGGACAATTTTCAGCAAGTTGCAGCAATTGAACTACAGAAATAACCACTTATCCATAAACAATTTTTAAAATCATGTTTGGTTGTACTCTGGAAGTACATTGTTTACAGAACTGTTCAAACTAGATGATAGGAACACTATGGACAATTTTCAGCAAGTTGCAGCAATTGAACTACAGAAATAACCACTTTTCCATAAACAAGGTTTAAAATCATGTTTGGTTGTACTCTGGAAGTACATTGTTTACAGAACTGTTCAAACTAGATGATAGGAACACTATGGACAATTTTCAGCAAGTTGCAGCATTGAACTCCAGAAATAAACACTTTTCAATAAACAAGGTCTAAAATCATGTTTGGTTGCACTCTGGAAGTACATTGTTTACAGAACTGTTCAAACTAGATTGATAGGAACACTGTGGACAATTTTCAGCAAGTTGCAGCATTGAAATACAGAAATAAACACTTTTCCATAAACAAGGTCTAAATCATGTTTGATGCACTCCGGATACAATGTTTTAAACATAACTGTTCAAACTAGATGATAGGGACACTGTGGACCATTTTCAGCAAATTGCAGCATTGAACTACAGAAATAAACACTTTTCCATAAACAAGGTTTAAAATCATGTTTGGTTGTACTCTGGAAGTACATTGTTTACAGAATTGTTCAAACTAGATGATATGAACACTATGGACCATTTTCAGCAAGTTGCAGCATTGAAATACAGAAATAAACACTTTTCCATAAACAAGGTCTAAAATCATGTTTTGTTGCACTCTGGAAGTACATTGTTTACAGAACTGTTCAAACTAGATTGATAGGAACACTGTGGACAATTTTCAGCAAGTTGCAGCATTGAAATACAGAAATAAACACTTTTCCATAAACAAGGTCTAAATCATGTTTGATGCACTCCGGATACAATGTTTTAAACATAACTGTTCAAACTAGTTGATAGGGACACTGTGGACCATTTTCAGCAAGTTGCAGCATTGAAATACAGAAATAAATACTTTTCCATAACAAGGTCTAAATCACGTTTGGTTGCACTCTGGAAGTCCATTGTTTACAGAACTGTTCAAACTAGATGATAGGAACACTATATGGACAATTTTCAGCAAGTTGCAGCAATTGAAATACAGAAATAAACACTTTTCCATAACAAGGTCTAAATCACGTTTGGTTGCACTCTGGAAGTCCATTGTTTACAGAACTGTTCAAACTAGATGATAGGAACACTATATGGACAATTTTCAGCAAGTTGCAGCAATTGAACTACAGAAATAAACACTTTTCCATAAACAAGGTCTACAATTATGTTTGATGCACTCTGGATACAATGTTTTTTACAGAACTGTTCAAACTAGATGATAGGAACACTATGGACAATTTTCAGCAAGTTGCAGCAATTGAACTACAGAAATAACCACTTTTCCATAAACAAGGTTTAAAATCATGTTTGGTTGTACTCTGGAAGTACATTGTTTACAGAACTGTTCAAACTAGATGATAGGAACACTATGGACAATTTTCAGCAAGTTGCAGCAATTGAACTACAGAAATAACCACTTTTCCATAAACAAGGTTTAAAATCATGTTTGGTTGTACTCTGGAAGTACGTTGTTTACAGAACTGTTCAAACTAGATGATAGGGACACTGTGGACAATTTTCAGCAAGTTGCAGCAATTGAACTACAGAAATAACCACTTTTCCATAAACAAGGTTTAAAATCATGTTTGGTTGTACTCTGGAAGTACATTGTTTACAGAACTGTTCAAACTAGATGATAGGAACACTATGGACAATTTTCAGCAAGTTGCAGCATTGAACTCCAGAAATAAACACTTTTCAATAAACAAGGTCTAAAATCATGTTTGGTTGCACTCTGGAAGTACATTGTTTACAGAACTGTTCAAACTAGATTGATAGGAACACTGTGGACAATTTTCAGCAAGTTGCAGCATTGAAATACAGAAATAAACACTTTTCCATAAACAAGGTCTAAATCATGTTTGATGCACTCCGGATACAATGTTTTAAACATAACTGTTCAAACTAGATGATAGGGACACTGTGGACCATTTTCAGCAAATTGCAGCATTGAACTACAGATATAAACACTTTTCCATAAACAAGGTTTAAAATCATGTTTGGTTGTACTCTGGAAGTACATTGTTTACAGAATTGTTCAAACTAGATGATATGAACACTATGGACCATTTTCAGCAAGTTGCAGCATTGAAATACAGAAATAAACACTTTTCCATAAACAAGGTCTAAATCATGTTTGATGCACTCCGGATACAATGTTTTAAACATAACTGTTCAAACTAGTTGATAGGGACACTGTGGACCATTTTCAGCAAGTTGCAGCATTGAAATACAGAAATAAACACTTTTCCATAACAAGGTCTAAATCACGTTTGGTTGCACTCTGGAAGTCCATTGTTTACAGAACTGTTCAAACTAGATGATAGGAACACTATATGGACAATTTTCAGCAAGTTGCAGCAATTGAACTACAGAAATAAACACTTTTCCATAAACAAGGTCTACAATTATGTTTGATGCACTCTGGATACAATGTTTTTTACAGAACTGTTCAAACTAGATGATAGGAACACTATGGACAATTTTCAGCAAGTTGCAGCAATTGAACTACAGAAATAACCACTTTTCCATAAACAAGGTTTAAAATCATGTTTGGTTGTACTCTGGAAGTACATTGTTTACAGAACTGTTCAAACTGGATGATAGGAACACTATGGACAATTTTCAGCAAGTTGCAGCAATTGAACTACAGAAATAACCACTTTTCCATAAACAAGGTTTAAAATCATGTTTGGTTGTACTCTGGAAGTACGTTGTTTACAGAACTGTTCAAACTAGATGATAGGAACACTATGGACCATTTTCAGCAAGTTGCAGCATTGAAATACAGATATAAACACTTTTCCATAAACAAGGTCTAAATCATGCTTGATGCACTCCGGATACAATGTTTTAAACATAACTGTTCAAACTAGATGATAGGGACACTGTGGACAATTTTCAGCAAGTTGCAGCATTGAACTACAGAAATAAACACTTTTCCATAAACAAGGTCTAAATCATGTTTGGTTGCACTCTGGAAGTACATTGTTTACAGAACTGTTCAAACTAGATGATAGGGACACTGTGGACCATTTTCAGCAAGTTGCAGCATTGAAATACAGAAATAAACACTTTTCCATAAACAAGGTCTAAATCATGTTTGATGCACTCCGGATACAATGTTTTAAACATAACTGTTCAAACTAGATGACAGGGACACTGTGGACCATTTTCTGCAAGTTGCAGCATTGATCTACAGAAATAAACACTTTTCCATAAACAAGGTCTAAATCATGTTTGGTTGCACTCTGGAAGTACATCGTTTACAGAACTGTTCAAACTAGATGATAGGAACACTATGGACCATTTTCAGCAAGTTGCAGCATTGATCTACAGAAATAAAAACTTTTCCATAAACAAGGTTTAAAATCATGTTTGGTTGTACTCTGGAAGTACATTGTTTACAGAACTGTTCAAACTATCATCTAGTTTGAACATTTCTGTAAAACAAAGTACTTCAATCTGGAAAAGTGTTTATTTCTGGAGTTCAATTGCTGCAACTTGATGAACATTGTCCATAGTGTTCCTATCATCTAGTTTGAACAGTTCTGTACACAATGTACTTCCAGAGTGCAACCAAACATGATTTAGACCTTGTTATGGAAAAGTGTTTATTTCTGTAGTTCAATTGCTGCAACTTGCTGAAAATGGTAAACAGTGTCCCTATCATCTAGTTTGAACAGTTATGTTTAAAACATTGTATCCAGAGTGCTCAAATATGATTTTAGACCTTCTTTATGGAAAATTGGTTATTTCTGTAAATTGTCCATAAGTGTTCCTATCATCGAGTTTGAACAGATCTGTAAAAAATGTACTTCCAGAGTACAACCAAACATGATTTTAAACCTTGTTCATGGAAAAGTGTTTATTTCTGTATTTCAATGCTGCAACTTGCTGAAAATTGTCCACAAGTGTTCCTATCATCGAGTTTGAACAGATCTGTAAAAAAGTACTTCCGGAGTGCATCAAACATGATTTAGACCTTGTTTATGGAAAAGTGTTTATTTCTGTATTTCAATGCTGCAACTTGCTGAAAATTGTCCATAGTGTTCCTATCATCTAGTTTGAACAGTTCTGTAAAAAACATTGTATCCAGAGTGCATCAAACATAATTTTAGACCTTGTTCATGGAAAAATTGTTATTTCTGTAGTTCAATTGCTGCAACTAGCTGAAAATGGTCCACAGTGTCCCGATCATCTAGTTTGAACAGTTATGTTTCAAACATTGTATACGGAGTGCATCAAACATGATTTAGACCTTGTTTATGGAAAAGTGTTTATTTCTGTATTTCAATTGCTGCAAACTTCCTGAAAATGGTCCACTGTGTCCCTATCATCTAGTTTGAACAGTTATGTTTAAAACATTGCATCCAGAGTGCATCAAAGATGATTTTAGACCTTGTTTATGGAAAAGTGGTTATTTCTGTATTTCAATTGCTGCAACTTGCTGAAAATGGTCCACAGTGTCCCTATCATCTAGTTTGAACAGTTATGTTTCAAACATTGTATCCAGAGTGCATCAAACATGATTTAGACCTTGTTTATGGAAAAGTGTTTATTTCTGTATTTCAATGCTGCAACTTGCTGAAAATGGTCCACAGTGTCCCTGTCATCTAGTTTGAACAGTTCTGTAAACAATGTACTTCCAGAGTACAACCAAACATGATTTTAAACCTTGTTTATGGAAAAGTGTTTATTTCTGGAGTTCAATGCTGCAACTTCCTGAAAATTGTCCATAAGTGTTCCTATCATCTAGTTTGAACAGTTCTGTAAACAATGTACTACCAGAGTTCAACCAAACATAATTTAGACCTTGTTTATGGAAAAGTGTTTATTTCTGTAGTTCAATGCTGCAACTTGCTGAAAATTGTCCACAGTATCCCTATCATCTAGTTTGAACAGTTCTGTAAAAAACAATGTATCCGGAGTGCATCAAACATGATTTAGACCTTGTTTATGGAAAAGTGTTTATTTCTGTATTTCAATGCTGTAACTTGCTGAAAATTGTCCATAAGTGTTCCTATCATCTAGTTTGAACAGTTCTGTAAACAATGTACTACCAGAGTTCAACCAAACATAATTTAGACCTTGTTTATGGAAAAGTGTTTATTTCTGTAGTTCAATGCTGCAACTTGCTGAAAATTGTCCACAGTATCCCTATCATCTAGTTTGAACAGTTCTGTAAAAAACAATGTATCCGGAGTGCATCAAACATGATTTAGACCTTGTTTATGGAAAAGTGTTTATTTCTGTATTTCAATGCTGCAACTTGCTGAAAATTGTCCATAGTGTTCCTATCATCTAGTTTGAACAGTTCTGTAAAAAACATTGTATCCAGAGTGCATCAAACATAATTTTAGACCTTGTTCATGGAAAAATTGTTATTTCTGTAGTTCAATTGCTGCAACTAGCTGAAAATGGTCCACAGTGTCCCGATCATCTAGTTTGAACAGTTATGTTTCAAACATTGTATACGGAGTGCATCAAACATGATTTAGACCTTGTTTATGGAAAAGTGTTTATTTCTGTATTTCAATGCTGCAACTTGCTGAAAATTGTCCATAATAGTGTTCCTGTCATCTAGTTTGAACAGTTCTGTAAACAATGTTCTTCCAGAGTGCAACCAAACATGATTTAGACCTTGTTAATGGAAAAGTGTTTATTTCTGTAGTTCAATGCTGCAACTTGCTGAAAATTGTCCGCAGTGTCCCTATCATCTAGTTTGAACAGTTCTGTAAACAATGTACTTCCAGAGTGCAACCAAACGTAATTTAGACCTTGTTTATGGAAAAGTGGTTATTTCTGTAGTTCAATTGCTGCAATTTGCTGAAAATTGTCCATAGTGTTCCTATCACATCTAGTTTGAACAGTTATGTTTAAACGTATCCAGAGGGCAACCAAATATGATTCAGACCTGGTTTATGGTAAAGTGTTTATTTCTGTATTTCAATGCTGCAACTTGCTGAAAATTGTCCATTGTGTTCCTATCATCTAGTTTGAACAGTTCTGTAAACAATGTTCTTCCAGAGTGCAACCAAACATGATTTAGACCTTGTTCATGGAAAAATGGTTATTTCTGTAGTTCAATTGCTGCAAACTTCCTGAAAATGGTCCACTGTGTCCCTATCATCTAGTTTGAACAGTTATGTTTAAAACATTGCATCCAGAGTGCATCAAAGATGATTTTAGACCTTGTTTATGGAAAAGTGGTTATTTCTGTATTTCAATTGCTGCAACTTGCTGAAAATGGTCCACAGTGTCCCTATCATCTAGTTTGAACAGTTATGTTTCAAACATTGTATCCAGAGTGCATCAAACATGATTTAGACCTTGTTTATGGAAAAGTGTTTATTTCTGTATTTCAATGCTGCAACTTGCTGAAAATGGTCCACAGTGTCCCTGTCATCTAGTTTGAACAGTTCTGTAAACAATGTACTTCCAGAGTACAACCAAACATGATTTTAAACCTTGTTTATGGAAAAGTGTTTATTTCTGGAGTTCAATGCTGCAACTTCCTGAAAATTGTCCATAAGTGTTCCTATCATCTAGTTTGAACAGTTCTGTAAACAATGTACTACCAGAGTTCAACCAAACATAATTTAGACCTTGTTTATGGAAAAGTGTTTATTTCTGTAGTTCAATGCTGCAACTTGCTGAAAATTGTCCACAGTATCCCTATCATCTAGTTTGAACAGTTCTGTAAAAAACAATGTATCCGGAGTGCATCAAACATGATTTAGACCTTGTTTATGGAAAAGTGTTTATTTCTGTATTTCAATGCTGTAACTTGCTGAAAATTGTCCATAAGTGTTCCTATCATCTAGTTTGAACAATTCTGCAAACAATGTACTTCCAGAGTACAACCAAACATGATTTTAAACCTTGTTCATGGAAAAATGGTTATTTCTGTAGTTCAGTTGCTGCAACTTGCTGAAAATGGTCCACAGTGTCCCTATCATCTAGTTTGAACAGTTATGTTTAAAACATTGTATCCGGAGTGCATCAAACATGATTTAGACCTTGTTTATGGAAAAGTGTTTATTTCTGTATTTCAATGCTGCAACTTGCTGAAAATTGTCCATAGTGTTCCTATCATCTAGTTTGAACAGTTCTGTAAACAATGTACTTCCAGAGTACAACCAAACATGATTTTAAACCTTGTTCATGGAAAAATTGTTATTTCTGTAGTTCAGTTGCTGCAACTTGCTGAAAATGGTCCACAGTGTCCCTATCATCTAGTTTGAACAGTTCTGTAAAAAAACATTGTATGCGGAGTGCATCAAACATGATTTAGACCTTGTTTATGGAAAAGTGTTTATTTCTGTATTTCAATGCTGCAACTTGCTGAAAATTGTCCATAAGTGTTCCTATCATCTAGTTTGAACAATCCTGTAAACAATGTACTTCACAGAGTACAACCAAACATGATTTTAAACCTTGTTTATGGAAAAGTGTTTATTTCTGTATTTCAATGCTGCAACTTGCTGAAAATTGTCCATAAGTGTTCCTATCATCTAGTTTGAACAGTTATGTTTAAAACATTGTATCCGGAGTGCATCAAACATGATTTAGATCTTGTTTATGGAAAAGTGTTTATTTCTGTATTTCAATGCTGCAACTTGCTGAAAATTGTCCATAAGTGTTCCTATCATCTAGTTTGAACAGTTCTGTAAACAATGTACTTCCAGAGTACAACCAAACATGATTTTAAACCTTGTTGATGGAAAAGTGTATATTTCTGTAGTTCAATGCTGCAACTTGCAGAAAATTGTCCATAAGTGTTCCTATCATCTAGTTTGAACATTTATGTTTAAAACATTGTATCCGGAGTGCATCAAACATGATTTAGACCTTGTTTATGGAAAAGTGTTTATTTCTGTATTTCAATGCTGCAACTTGCTGAAAATTGTCCATAAGTGTTCCTATCATCTAGTTTGAACAGTTCTGTAAACAATGTACTACCAGAGAGCAACCAAACCTGATTTAGACCTTGTTTATGGAAAAGTGTCTATTTCTGTATTTCAATGCTGCAACTTGCTGAAAATTGTCCATAAGTGTTCCTATCATCTAGTTTGAACAGTTATGTTTAAAACATTGTATCCAGAGTGCATCAAACATGATTTAGACCTTGTTTATGGAAAAGTGTTTATTTCTGTAATTCAATGCTGCTTCTTGCTGAAAATTGTCCATAAGTGTTCCTATCATCTAGTTTGAACAGTTATGTTTAAAACATTGTATCCGGAGTGCATCAAACATGATTTAGACCTTGTTTATGGAAAAGTGTTTATTTCTGTATTTCAATGCTGCAACTTGCTGAAAATTGTCCATAGTGTTCCTATCATCTAGTTTGAACAGTTCTGTAAACAATGTACTACCAGAGTACAACAAAACATGATTTTAAACCTTGTTTATGGAAAAGTGGTTATTTCTGTATATCAATGCTGCAACCTGCTGAAAATTGTCCACAGTGTCCCTATAATCTAGTTTGAACAGTTCTGTAAAAAACATTGTATCCAGAGTGCATCAAACATGATTTAGACCTTGTTTATGGAAAAGTGTTTATTTCTGTATTTCAATGCTGCAACTTGCTGAAAATTGTCCATAGTGTTCCTATCATCTATTTTGAACAGTTCTGTAAACAATGTACTTCCAGAGGGCAACCAAATATGATTCAGACCTGGTTTATGGTAAAGTGTTTATTTCTGTATTTCAATGCTGCAACTTGCTGAAAATTGTCCATTGTGTTCCTATCATCTAGTTTGAACAGTTCTGTAAACAATGTTCTTCCAGAGGGCAACCAAACATGATTTAGACCTTGTTCATGGAAAAATGGTTATTTCTGTAGTTCAATTGATGAAAACTTCCTGAAAATGGTCCACTGTGTCCCTATCATCTAGTTTGAACAGTTATGTTTAAAACATTGCATCCAGAGTGCATCAAAGATGATTTTAGACCTTGTTTATGGAAAAGTGGTTATTTCTGTAGTTCAATTGCTGCAACTTGCTGAAAATGGTCCACAGTGTCCCTATCATCTAGTTTGAACAGTTATGTTTCAAACATTGTATCCGGACTGCATCAAACATGATTTAGACCTTGTTTATGGAAAAGTGTTTATTTCTGTATTTCAATGCTGCAACTTGCTGAAAATTGTCCATAGTGTTCCTATCATCTAGTTTGAACAGTTCTGTAAACAATGTACTACCAGAGTGCAACCAAACATGATTTAGACCTTGTTTATGGAAAAGTGTTTATTTCTGTAGTTCAATGCTGCAACTTGCTGAAAATTGTCCACAGTATCCCTATCATCTAGTTTGAACAGTTCTGTAAAAAACAATGTATCCGGAGTGCATCAAACATGATTTAGACCTTGTTTATGGAAAAGTGTTTATTTCTGTATTTCAATGCTGTAACTTGCTGAAAATTGTCCATAAGTGTTCCTATCATCTAGTTTGAACAATTCTGCAAACAATGTACTTCCAGAGTACAACCAAACATGATTTTAAACCTTGTTCATGGAAAAATGGTTATTTCTGTAGTTCAGTTGCTGCAACTTGCTGAAAATGGTCCACAGTGTCCCTATCATCTAGTTTGAACAGTTATGTTTAAAACGTTGTATCCGGAGTGCATCAAACATGATTTAGACCTTGTTTATGGAAAAGTGTTTATTTCTGTATTTCAATGCTGCAACTTGCTGAAAATTGTCCATTGTGTTCCTATCATCTAGTTTGAACAGTTCTGTAAACAATGTTCTTCCAGAGGGCAACCAAATATGATTCAGACCTGGTTTATGGTAAAGTGTTTATTTCTGTATTTCAATGCTGCAACTTGCTGAAAATTGTCCATTGTGTTCCTATCATCTAGTTTGAACAGTTCTGTAAACAATGTTCTTCCAGAGTGCAACCAAACATGATTTAGACCGTGTTCATGGAAAAATGGTTATTTCTGTAGTTCAATTGCTGCAAACTTCCTGAAAATGGTCCACTGTTTCCCTATCATCTAGTTTGAACAGTTATGTTTAAAACATTGCATCCAGAGTGCATCAAAGATGATTTTAGACCGTATTTATGGAAAAGTGGTTATTTCTGTATTTCAATGCTGCAACTTGCTGAAAATTGTCCATAGTGTTCCTATCATCTAGTTTGAACAGTTCTGTAAACAATGTACTACCAGAGTACAACAAAACATGATTTTAAACCTTGTTTATGGAAAAGTGGTTATTTCTGTATATCAATGCTGCAACCTGCTGAAAATTGTCCACAGTGTCCCTATAATCTAGTTTGAACAGTTCTGTAAACAATGTACTTCCAGAGTACAACCAAACATGATTTTAAACCTTGTTCATGGAAAAATTGTTATTTCTGTAGTTCAGTTGCTGCAACTTGCTGAAAATGGTCCACAGTGTCCCTATCATCTAGTTTGAACAGTTCTGTAAAAAACATTGTATGCGGAGTGCATCAAACATGATTTAGACCTTGTTTATGGAAAAGTGTTTGTTTCTGTATTTCAATGCTGCAACTTGCTGAACATTTTCCATAAGTGTTCCTATCATCTAGTTTGAACAATCCTGTAAACAATGTACTTCACAGAGTACAACCAAACATGATTTTAAACCTTGTTTATGGAAAAGTGTTTATTTCTGTATTTCAATGCTGCAACTTGCTGAAAATTGTCCATAAGTGTTCCTATCATCTAGTTTGAACAGTTACGTTTAAAACATTGTATCCGGAGTGCATCAAACATGATTTAGACCTTGTTTATGGAAAAGTGTTTATTACTGTATATCAATGCTGCAACCTGCTGAAAATTGTCCACAGTGTCCCTATAATCTAGTTTGAACAGTTCTGTAAAAAACATTGTATCCAGAGTGCATCAAACATGATTTAGACCTTGTTTATGGAAAAGTGTTTATTTCTGTATTTCAATGCTGCAACTTGCTGAAAATTGTCCATAAGTGTTCCTATCATCTAGTTTGAACAGTTCTGTAAACAATGTACTTCCAGAGTACAACCAAACATGATTTTAAACCTTGTTGATGGAAAAGTGTATATTTCTGTAGTTCAATGCTGCAACTTGCTGAAAATTGTCCATAAGTGTTCCTATCATCTAGTTTGAACAGTTATGTTTAAAACATTGTATCCAGAGTGCATCAAACATGATTTAGACCTTATTTATGGAAAAGTGTTTATTTCTGTAATTCAATGCTGCTTCTTGCTGAAAATTGTCCATAAGTGTTCCTATCATCTAGTTTGAACAGTTATGTTTAAAACATTGTATCCGGAGTGCATCAAACATGATTTAGACCTTGTTTATGGAAAAGTGTTTATTTCTGTATTTCAATGCTGCAACTTGCTGAAAATTGTCCATAGTGTTCCTATCATCTAGTTTGAACAGTTCTGTAAACAATGTACTACCAGAGTACAACAAAACATGATTTTAAACCTTGTTTATGGAAAAGTGGTTATTTCTGTATATCAATGCTGCAACCTGCTGAAAATTGTCCACAGTGTCCCTATAATCTAGTTTGAACAGTTCTGTAAAAAACATTGTATCCAGAGTGCATCAAACATGATTTAGACCTTGTTTATGGAAAAGTGTTTATTTCTGTATTTCAATGCTGCAACTTGCTGAAAATTGTCCATAGTGTTCCTATCATCTATTTTGAACAGTTCTGTAAACAATGTACTTCCAGAGGGCAACCAAATATGATTCAGACCTGGTTTATGGTAAAGTGTTTATTTCTGTATTTCAATGCTGCAACTTGCTGAAAATTGTCCATTGTGTTCCTATCATCTAGTTTGAACAGTTCTGTAAACAATGTTCTTCCAGAGGGCAACCAAACATGATTTAGACCTTGTTCATGGAAAAATGGTTATTTCTGTAGTTCAATTGCTGCAAACTTCCTGAAAATGGTCCACTGTGTCCCTATCATCTAGTTTGAACAGTTATGTTTAAAACATTGCATCCAGAGTGCATCAAAGATGATTTTAGACCTTGTTTATGGAAAAGTGGTTATTTCTGTAGTTCAATTGCTGCAACTTGCTGAAAATGGTCCACAGTGTCCCTATCATCTAGTTTGAACAGTTATGTTTCAAACATTGTATCCAGAGTGCATCAAACATGATTTAGACCTTGTTTATGGAAAAGTGTTTATTTCTGTATTTCAATGCTGCAACTTGCTGAAAATGGTCCACAGTGTCCCTGTCATCTAGTTTGAGCAGTTATGTTTCAAACATTGTATCCGGACTGCATCAAACATGATTTAGACCTTGTTTATGGAAAAGTGTTTATTTCTGTATTTCAATGCTGCAACTTGCTGAAAATTGTCCATAGTGTTCCTATCATCTAGTTTGAACAGTTCTGTAAACAATGTACTACCAGAGTGCAACCAAACATAATTTAGACCTTGTTTATGGAAAAGTGTTTATTTCTGTAGTTCAATGCTGCAACTTGCTGAAAATTGTCCACAGTATCCCTATCATCTAGTTTGAACAGTTCTGTAAAAAACAATGTATCCGGAGTGCATCAAACATGATTTAGACCTTGTTTATGGAAAAGTGTTTATTTCTGTATTTCAATGCTGTAACTTGCTGAAAATTGTCCATAAGTGTTCCTATCATCTAGTTTGAACAATTCTGCAAACAATGTACTTCCAGAGTACAACCAAACATGATTTTAAACCTTGTTCATGGAAAAATGGTTATTTCTGTAGTTCAGTTGCTGCAACTTGCTGAAAATGGTCCACAGTGTCCCTATCATCTAGTTTGAACAGTTATGTTTAAAACGTTGTATCCGGAGTGCATCAAACATGATTTAGACCTTGTTTATGGAAAAGTGTTTATTTCTGTATTTCAATGCTGCAACTTGCTGAAAATTGTCCATAGTGTTCCTATCATCTATTTTGAACAGTTCTGTAAACAATGTACTTCCAGAGGGCAACCAAATATGATTCAGACCTGGTTTATGGTAAAGTGTTTATTTCTGTATTTCAATGCTGCAACTTGCTGAAAATTGTCCATTGTGTTCCTATCATCTAGTTTGAACAGTTCTGTAAACAATGTTCTTCCAGAGTGCAACCAAACATGATTTAGACCTTGTTCATGGAAAAATGGTTATTTCTGTAGTTCAATTGCTGCAAACTTCCTGAAAATGGTCCACTGTTTCCCTATCATCTAGTTTGAACAGTTATGTTTAAAACATTGCATCCAGAGTGCATCAAAGATGATTTTAGACCTTATTTATGGAAAAGTGGTTATTTCTGTATTTCAATGCTGCAACTTGCTGAAAATTGTCCATAGTGTTCCTATCATCTAGTTTGAACAGTTCTGTAAACAATGTACTACCAGAGTACAACAAAACATTATTTTAAACCTTGTTTATGGAAAAGTGGTTATTTCTGTATATCAATGCTGCAACCTGCTGAAAATTGTCCACAGTGTCCCTATAATCTAGTTTGAACAGTTCTGTAAACAATGTACTTCCAGAGTACAACCAAACATGATTTTAAACCTTGTTCATGGAAAAATTGTTATTTCTGTAGTTCAGTTGCTGCAACTTGCTGAAAATGGTCCACAGTGTCCCTATCATCTAGTTTGAACAGTTCTGTAAAAAACATTGTATGCGGAGTGCATCAAACATGATTTAGACCTTGTTTATGGAAAAGTGTTTGTTTCTGTATTTCAATGCTGCAACTTGCTGAAAATTGTCCATAAGTGTTCCTATCATCTAGTTTGAACAATCCTGTAAACAATGTACTTCACAGAGTACAACCAAACATGATTTTAAACCTTGTTTATGGAAAAGTGTTTATTTCTGTATTTCAATGCTGCAACTTGCTGAAAATTGTCCATAAGTGTTCCTATCATCTAGTTTGAACAGTTACGTTTAAAACATTGTATCCGGAGTGCATCAAACATGATTTAGACCTTGTTTAAGGAAAAGTGTTTATTTCTGTATTTCAATGCTGCAACTTGCTGAAAATGGTCCACAGTGTCCCTATCATCTAGTTTGAACAGTTATGTTTCAAACATTGTATCCAGAGTGCATCAAACATGATTTAGACCTTGTTTATGGAAAAGTGTTTATTTCTGTATTTCAATGCTGCAACTTGCTGAAAATAGTCCACAGTGTCCCTGTCATCTAGTTTGAGCAGTTATGTTTCAAACATTGTATCCGGACTGCATCAAACATGATTTAGACCTTGTTTATGGAAAAGTGTTTATTTCTGTATTTCAATGCTGCAACTTGCTGAAAATTGTCCATAGTGTTCCTATCATCTAGTTTGAACAGTTCTGTAAACAATGTACTACCAGAGTGCAACCAAACATAATTTAGACCTTGTTTATGGAAAAGTGTTTATTTCTGTAGTTCAATGCTGCAACTTGCTGAAAATTGTCCACAGTATCCCTATCATCTAGTTTGAACAGTTCTGTAAAAAACAATGTATCCGGAGTGCATCAAACATGATTTAGACCTTGTTTATGGAAAAGTGTTTATTTCTGTATTTCAATGCTGCAACTTGCTGAAAATTGTCCATAAGTGTTCCTATCATCTAGTTTGAACAATTCTGCAAACAATGTACTTCCAGAGTACAACCAAACATGATTTTAAACCTTGTTCATGGAAAAATGGTTATTTCTGTAGTTCAGTTGCTGCAACTTGCTGAAAATGGTCCACAGTGTCCCTATCATCTAGTTTGAACAGTTATGTTTAAAACGTTGTATCCGGAGTGCATCAAACATGATTTAGACCTTGTTTATGGAAAAGTGTTTATTTCTGTATTTCAATGCTGCAACTTGCTGAAAATTGTCCATTGTGTTCCTATCATCTAGTTTGAACAGTTCTGTAAACAATGTTCTTCCAGAGTGCAACCAAACATGATTTAGACCTTGTTCATGGAAAAATGGTTATTTCTGTAGTTCAATTTGCTGCAAACTTCCTGAAAATGGTCCACTGTTTCCCTATCATCTAGTTTGAACAGTTATGTTTAAAACATTGCATCCAGAGTGCATCAAAGATGATTTTAGACCTTATTTATGGAAAAGTGGTTATTTCTGTATTTCAATGCTGCAACTTGCTGAAAATTGTCCATAGTGTTCCTATCATCTAGTTTGAACAGTTCTGTAAACAATGTACTACCAGAGTACAACAAAACATTATTTTAAACCTTGTTTATGGAAAAGTGGTTATTTCTGTATATCAATGCTGCAACCTGCTGAAAATTGTCCACAGTGTCCCTATAATCTAGTTTGAACAGTTCTGTAAACAATGTACTTCCAGAGTACAACCAAACATGATTTTAAACCTTGTTCATGGAAAAATTGTTATTTCTGTAGTTCAGTTGCTGCAACTTGCTGAAAATGGTCCACAGTGTCCCTATCATCTAGTTTGAACAGTTCTGTAAAAAACATTGTATGCGGAGTGCATCAAACATGATTTAGACCTTGTTTATGGAAAAGTGTTTGTTTCTGTATTTCAATGCTGCAACTTGCTGAAAATTGTCCATAAGTGTTCCTATCATCTAGTTTGAACAATCCTGTAAACAATGTACTTCACAGAGTACAACCAAACATGATTTTAAACCTTGTTTATGGAAAAGTGTTTATTTCTGTATTTCAATGCTGCAACTTGCTGAAAATGGTCCACAGTGTCCCTATCATCTAGTTTGAACAGTTATGTTTAAAACGTTGTATCCGGAGTGCATCAAACATGATTTAGACCTTGTTTATGGAAAAGTGTTTATTTCTGTATTTCAATGCTGCAACTTGCTGAAAATTGTCCATAGTGTTCCTATCATCTAGTTTGAACAGTTCTGTAAACAATGTACTTCCAGAGGGCAACCAAATATGATTCAGACCTGGTTTATGGTAAAGTGTTTATTTCTGTATTTCAATGCTGCAACTTGCTGAAAATAGTCCATTGTGTTCCTATCATCTAGTTTGAACAGTTCTGTAAACAATGTTCTTCCAGAGTGCAACCAAACATGATTTAGACCTTGTTCATGGAAAAAGGGTTATTTCTGTAGTTCAATTTGCTGCAAACTTCCTGAAAATGGTCCACTGTTTCCCTATCATCTAGTTTGAACAGTTATGTTTAAAACATTGCATCCAGAGTGCATCAAAGATGATTTTAGACCTTATTTATGGAAAAGTGGTTATTTCTGTATTTCAATGCTGCAACTTGCTGAAAATTGTCCATAGTGTTCCTATCATCTAGTTTGAACAGTTCTGTAAACAATGTACTACCAGAGTACAACAAAACATTATTTTAAACCTTGTTTATGGAAAAGTGGTTATTTCTGTATATCAATGCTGCAACCTGCTGAAAATTGTCCACAGTGTCCCTATAATCTAGTTTGAACAGTTCTGTAAACAATGTACTTCCAGAGTACAACCAAACATGATTTTAAACCTTGTTCATGGAAAAATTGTTATTTCTGTAGTTCAGTTGCTGCAACTTGCTGAAAATGGTCCACAGTGTCCCTATAATCTAGTTTGAACAGTTCTGTAAAAAACATTGTATGCGGAGTGCATCAAACATGATTTAGACCTTGTTTATGGAAAAGTGTTTGTTTCTGTATTTCAATGCTGCAACTTGCTGAAAATTGTCCATAAGTGTTCCTATCATCTAGTTTGAACAATCCTGTAAACAATGTACTTCACAGAGTACAACCAAACATGATTTTAAACCTTGTTTATGGAAAAGTGTTTATTTCTGTATTTCAATGCTGCAACTTGCTGAAAATTGTCCATAAGTGTTCCTATCATCTAGTTTGAACAGTTACGTTTAAAACATTGTATCCGGAGTGCATCAAACATGATTTAGACCTTGTTTATGGAAAAGTGTTTATTTCTGTATTTCAATGCTGCAACTTGCTGAAAATGGTCCACAGTGTCCCTATCATCTAGTTTGAACAGTTATGTTTCAAACATTGTATCCAGAGTGCATCAAACATGATTTAGACCTTGTTTATGGAAAAGTGTTTATTTCTGTATTTCAATGCTGCAACTTGCTGAAAATGGTCCACAGTGTCCCTGTCATCTAGTTTGAGCAGTTATGTTTCAAACATTGTATCCGGACTGCATCAAACATGATTTAGACCTTGTTTATGGAAAAGTGTTTATTTCTGTATTTCAATGCTGCAACTTGCTGAAAATTGTCCATAGTGTTCCTATCATCTAGTTTGAACAGTTCTGTAAACAATGTACTACCAGAGTGCAACCAAACATAATTTAGACCTTGTTTATGGAAAAGTGTTTATTTCTGTAGTTCAATGCTGCAACTTGCTGAAAATTGTCCACAGTATCCCTATCATCTAGTTTGAACAGTTCTGTAAAAAACAATGTATCCGGAGTGCATCAAACATGATTTAGACCTTGTTTATGGAAAAGTGTTTATTTCTGTATTTCAATGCTGTAACTTGCTGAAAATTGTCCATAAGTGTTCCTATCATCTAGTTTGAACAATTCTGCAAACAATGTACTTCCAGAGTACAACCAAACATGATTTTAAACCTTGTTCATGGAAAAATGGTTATTTCTGTAGTTCAGTTGCTGCAACTTGCTGAAAATGGTCCACAGTGTCCCTATCATCTAGTTTGAACAGTTATGTTTAAAACGTTGTATCCGGAGTGCATCAAACATGATTTAGACCTTGTTTATGGAAAAGTGTTTATTTCTGTATTTCAATGCTGCAACTTGCTGAAAATTGTCCATTGTGTTCCTATCATCTAGTTTGAACAGTTCTGTAAACAATGTTCTTCCAGAGTGCAACCAAACATGATTTAGACCTTGTTCATGGAAAAATGGTTATTTCTGTAGTTCAATTGCTGCAAACTTCCTGAAAATGGTCCACTGTTTCCCTATCATCTAGTTTGAACAGTTATGTTTAAAACATTGCATCCAGAGTGCATCAAAGATGATTTTAGACCGTATTTATGGAAAAGTGGTTATTTCTGTATTTCAATGCTGCAACTTGCTGAAAATTGTCCATAGTGTTCCTATCATCTAGTTTGAACAGTTCTGTAAACAATGTACTACCAGAGTACAACAAAACATGATTTTAAACCTTGTTTATGGAAAAGTGGTTATTTCTGTATATCAATGCTGCAACCTGCTGAAAATTGTCCACAGTGTCCCTATAATCTAGTTTGAACAGTTCTGTAAACAATGTACTTCCAGAGTACAACCAAACATGATTTTAAACCTTGTTCATGGAAAAATTGTTATTTCTGTAGTTCAGTTGCTGCAACTTGCTGAAAATGGTCCACAGTGTCCCTATCATCTAGTTTGAACAGTTCTGTAAAAAACATTGTATGCGGAGTGCATCAAACATGATTTAGACCTTGTTTATGGAAAAGTGTTTGTTTCTGTATTTCAATGCTGCAACTTGCTGAAAATTGTCCATAAGTGTTCCTATCATCTAGTTTGAACAATCCTGTAAACAATGTACTTCACAGAGTACAACCAAACATGATTTTAAACCTTGTTTATGGAAAAGTGTTTATTTCTGTATTTCAATGCTGCAACTTGCTGAAAATTGTCCATAAGTGTTCCTATCATCTAGTTTGAACAGTTACGTTTAAAACATTGTATCCGGAGTGCATCAAACATGATTTAGACCTTGTTTATGGAAAAGTGTTTATTTCTGTATATCAATGCTGCAACCTGCTGAAAATTGTCCACAGTGTCCCTATAATCTAGTTTGAACAGTTCTGTAAAAAAACATTGTATCCAGAGTGCATCAAACATGATTTAGACCTTGTTTATGGAAAAGTGTTTATTTCTGTATTTCAATGCTGCAACTTGCTGAAAATTGTCCATAGTGTTCCTATCATCTATTTTGAACAGTTCTGTAAACAATGTACTTCCAGAGGGCAACCAAATATGATTCAGACCTGGTTTATGGTAAAGTGTTTATTTCTGTATTTCAATGCTGCAACTTGCTGAAAATTGTCCATTGTGTTCCTATCATCTAGTTTGAACAGTTCTGTAAACAATGTTCTTCCAGAGGGCAACCAAACATGATTTAGACCTTGTTCATGGAAAAATGGTTATTTCTGTAGTTCAATTGCTGCAAACTTCCTGAAAATGGTCCACTGTGTCCCTATCATCTAGTTTGAACAGTTATGTTTAAAACATTGCATCCAGAGTGCATCAAAGATGATTTTAGACCTTGTTTATGGAAAAGTGGTTATTTCTGTAGTTCAATTGCTGCAACTTGCTGAAAATGGTCCACAGTGTCCCTATCATCTAGTTTGAACAGTTATGTTTCAAACATTGTATCCAGAGTGCATCAAACATGATTTAGACCTTGTTTATGGAAAAGTGTTTATTTCTGTATTTCAATGCTGCAACTTGCTGAAAATTGTCCATAGTGTTCCTATCATCTAGTTTGAACAGTTCTGTAAACAATGTACTTCCAGAGTACAACCAAACATGATTTTAAACCTTGTTATGGAAAAGTGGTTATTTCTGTAGTTCAATGCTGCAACTTGTTGAAAATTGTCCACAGTGTCCCTGTCATCTAGTTTGAACAGTTATGTTTAAAACATTGTATCCGGAGTGCATCAAACATGATTTAGACCTTGTTTATGGAAAAGTGTTTATTTCTGGAGTTCAATGCTGCAACTTGCTGAAAATGGTCCATAGTGTTCCTATCATCTAGTTTGAACAGTTATGTTTAAAACATTGTATCCGGAGTGCATCAAACATGATTTAGACCTTGTTTATGGAAAAGTGTTTATTTCTGGAGTTCAATGCTGCAACTTGTTGAAAGTTGTCCACAGTGTTCCTATCAATCTAGTTTGAACAGTTCTGTAAACAATGTACTTCCAGAGTACAACCAAACATGATTTTAGACCTTGTTTATGGAAAAGTGTTTATTTCTGGAGTTCAATGCTGCAACTTGCTGAAAATTGTCCATAGTGTTCCTATCATCTAGTTTGAACAGTTCTGTAAACAATGTACTTCCAGAGTACAACCAAACATGATTTTAAACCTTGTTATGGAAAAGTGGTTATTTCTGTAGTTCAATGCCGCAACTTGTTGAAAATTGTCCACAGTGTCCCTATCATCTAGTTTGAACAGTTCTGTAAACAATGTACTTCCAGAGTGCAACCAAACATGATTTTAGACCTTGTTTATGGAAAAGTGTTTATTTCTGTAGTTCAATTGCTGCAACATGCTGAAAATGGTCCACAGTGTCCCTATCATCTAGTTTGAACAGTTATGTTTAAAACATTGTATCCGGAGTGCATCAAACATTATTTAGACCTTGTTTATGGAAAAGTGTTTATTTCTGGAGTTCAATGCTGCAACTTGCTGAAAATGGTCCATAGTGTTCCTATCATCTAGTTTGAACAGTTATGTTTAAAACATTGTATCCGGAGTGCATCAAACATGATTTAGACCTTGTTTATGGAAAAGTGTTTATTTCTGGAGTTCAATGCTGCAACTTGCTGAAAATGGTCCATAGTGTTCCTATCATCTAGTTTGAACAGTTCTGTAAACAATGTACTTCCAGAGTGCAACCAAACATGATTTTAGACCTTGTTTATGGAAAAGTGTTTATTTCTGGAGTTCAATGCTGCAACTTGCTGAAAATTGTCCATAGTGTTCCTATCATCTAGTTTGAACAGTTATGTTTAAAACATTGTATCCGGAGTGCATCAAACATGATTTAGATCTTGTTTATCCTCTTGATCCTATGGCTGAATACTGCCCCCTTTGGAGGAAGTGCGTGCCCATAGTAAACTGAAAATATTTTTCTCCAAAATTGCTAATATATGCATATAATAATTATTATTGAATAGAAAACACTCTAAAGTTTCTAAAACCGTTTAAATTATGTCTGTATGTAAAGCAGAACTCCCAGGGCAGCCTTTATTCCAAACACCCTCCTCTCAACAGCAAAGTTGGGTCAACTTTGACGTCATCGCCCCCACCCTTCCCAACCAGCTACGGATCCAGGAATAGTTTCTGTGTGTTTTTTTATTATTATTTTTTTATATTTTTTAAATTTATTTTTATTAACAACAAATCAATACATAATGCACATGAGGGAACACAAGCATACATAGATTACAAACAATGGACAATCGAACTAGGGGGTACAATATCACATTACAATTACACAAGGACCTTAAGGGACATGCATATACTTACAATTCTAACAGCTTTTTTGTTAGTAGAGCATTTAACCGTCTTAAAATACAGTTCAATTTCTTTTTGTAGGGTACGAAAATGTGGTTTTCTGTTTGTAAATTTACATTTGTGTATATGAAATTTGGCCAAAAGAATAATGAAATTAATTACATAAAAATGATTCCGCTTATTTCTATTGTATGTAAAGAATCCAAACAGTACATCTCTCCACAATAGTGTAAAATCTTCATAAATGTGTTCAATTATAAACCTACTGATGTCTTGCCACAGTTTTCTTACATGCATACAATGCCAAAAAAGATGCACAACTGTTTCTGGGTGGTCATTACAAAAGGAGCAATTTGAGTTGATGTTTTCCTTAAACTTCTTCATATAGTGGTTGGCAGGATAATATTTATGAATAATTTTAAAGGAAATTTCCTTAATTTTGTTAACAAGTAGGTATGTTTTCCAACAGATATTATCAATAAATCCATTCCAATAAGGCATGACATAAGGTATAGATACAACATCCTGCTGAAACAAGGATCGTATCGCTCTGTTGTTGAATGGACCAAAAGAGAAACAAATCTTTCCTACTGATGAGTCAACAGGGTCAATAGAAAGTAGGCTCTGAGGGTCAGGTCTTGACATGTTCCTGAATAACATAGCAACACCTGAGGGAATGGCATCCAAAACAATTGCAAAATCTTTAGGTGTTACAGGGACCTTGTAAAGTGATAAGAATTCTTTATAACTGAGTAAAAAACCCTCTGCATTTACCAGTTGGCTCACCAATAGGATATTATTTCTGAACCAACATTCTAAAAACAGAGAGGTATTTTTATACAATATATCACGATTATTCCATATATAATATCTGTGTGGAGAAAAATTGTGTTTATAAATTAAGGACCATGACAAGAAAACCTGCCGATGAAAAGCAGAAAGTTTCACTGGAACTTTGTCAATATTATAATTGCAAAACAACATGAAGTTAAGGCCACCAAAAGTAGAGAAGACATGATGAGGAATAAAATTCCAGATAGAAGTGGGTCTTCTTAGGAATTGTTTTATCCAAATGATCTTGAAAGTATTATTTAAAGTAGTAAAATCCAGAAAATTCAGTCCACCATTCTCATAAGTGTTCATTACAACAGTTTTCCTAATGTAATGGGTACGGTTTCTCCAAAGAAAGTTGAAAAGCATCTGGTCTATCTCCTTGCTTATTTTACGGTCAAGATATAAAGATAGAGCACCATATGTTAGTCTAGAGATACCTTCAGCCTTGGTTATCAGGACTCTACCTTTTAAAGAGAAGTCCCTCTGTAGCCATTGATTTAGTTTCTTCTGGTTTTTTTTAATAAGAGGGTTAAAATGTAGTAAGCCTCTAGACTTCTGATCCTTTGTAATGGTTATGCCTAAATATGTAAGTTCTTCTTTTACTGGAATACCATAATATGAAGGTGTCACACAATCTTTGACAGCCATGAGTTCACATTTCTTAATGTTAAGATATAGACCAGATGCTTTGGAAAAGGATTGTATCACATTGATCGATATGGGAATTTGGTTAGCGTCTTTCAGAAAAAGTGTAGTATCGTCAGCCAGCTGGCTTATAATAATTTCTTTACCAGCTATGGAAATACCTTGTACAGGACTATTATTTAAAGAATTTGCAAGAAGTTGGGTGATTAATAAAAACAGGTACGGAGAGATAGGACAACCTTGCCTAATTCCTCTCTTTAACTCAAATCTAGGTGAGGTGCCATATTTCAATTTGATAGAGCTGTTACCATTTGCATAGAGAGTCTTAATAGCCTTACAGAAAAAATCCCCAAAGCCAAGTCTCTCAAGGGAGTGGAAGAGAAACTGATGCTCTACTGTGTCAAATGCTTTATAAAAATCTAAAAATAATATGAAGCTATCCTCAGTTATTAGGTCTGAGTAGTCAAGTACGTCTAATACTAGTCTGACATTGTTAGAAATATGTCTGTTCCTCATGAAGCCAGACTGTGTTTCATCAATGATTGCATCCAGAACTTCTTTAATTCTTTTTGCAAGTAGTGAGGCTAATATCTTATAGTCATTATTAAGAAGACAAATTGGACGCCAGTTATTGATGAGCAGCACTTCTTTTTTAGGCTTAGGTATCAGTGTTATTAACCCCTGACTCATTGTAGGAGGGAGAACATTGTTTTTAATACTCTCTAAAAAGACTTCAAATAAGGAAGGGAGCTACTTGTTCAGAAAATAATTTGTACAATTCTGATGTAATTCCATCAACACCTGGTGATTTATTGTTCTTTAGATGTTTGATAGACTCTATAATCTCTTCAACTTTGATGGGTTCATCACACTGTTTAGATTCTATATCACTGATAGAGTGAACATTATTCAGTGAGTTAAAAAACATATCTGTGGATTCCTGACAGTACGTAGAGCTATACAATTTTCTGTAAAAATTGCTGCAGTATTTAGCGATTAATTTTTGGTCATCTGTAATAACACCATCAATGTTTAACTTATGGATAGTGTTATTTTTAGAGTGAAATTTCTCAAGTCTAAAGAAATAGGATGAATTCTGTTCTCCCTCCTCAATCCATTTTTTCCTAGATCTAATAAAGGCTCCTTCTGCTTTTAATTTATATATATTATCCAGTTTATTTTGTAACTCAATTAGTTCCATCTTCTCCTCCCCCAAGAGGTCAGCTGGGGACCTCTGAGAAAGGGAAGTTATCTTAATGATCACCTTTTCCTCCTCAGCTCTTCTGGTCTTAGCAAGATTACTACCATATTTTCTAAGATATTTGGACACCTCAAATTTAAAGAGCTCCCAGTTCTTGCAATAAGATTTTTCTTCACAAGCCCTTTCCCAAAAGTGTGAGAGCAGATCTTTAACCTCAAATGTAACTATATCATTATTTAATAATGAGCCATTTAGCTTCCAGTAGGATGTTCTACCAAGGTTCGTATCAGGGGTAAATATTTTGATATCAATGTAAATAGCCTTATGGTCTGTGAGGGGAGTAGTACAAATATTTGTAGTAACACACTCACTATCAATACATTTGGATATAAGCCAAAAATCTATTCTGGATTGTCTGGAGCCTGTTTTGTTACTCCAAGTGAATGATCTTTCGGCCGGAAACCTCTCTCTCCATACATCAGTAAGATCAAACTTTTCCATAAAAAGTATTAAACCCAAATTCTGATTGGTTGGCCTACCTGGGGGCCATCTATCAGTTGAATTATCTATTGTAAGTGAAGTCCCCCCTGAAATGGACAAAAATGAATGGCAAGTCATTGGCACCGGACAAACCATATACACATTGGTCAATACCACCCAATTGGACGTTTATTCATGCAAAGTTGATGGCAAATGTCATATGGCTATTGCCAGTTGTAACACTTCAAAAATCCAACAGGGGGTGAGTGCGCTCCACCGTGGTTTTTCATATTGGAAATGGACCTCAAGTCAACATCCAAAAGCAAAATTTTAAAAAAATGATTTTTTTGTCAAAAATTATCACCCCTTATAAAAGTGCTTTCTGGACCGTTTTTCGAAATTCTTTCGATTTTTTTGTCAATTACACATGTGTAAGAACTGTATGAATATACTTTTGTCCAATTCTATTATCATATTTTTTTTAAACTTGTGCATAAGGAATATGATTTGTCCATTTGCAATATGATTTCATAGGAAGTCAAAAGTCAAAGTCAAAAGTCACTTTTTGGGGGGCCAAAAATCATGCAGAAATACAAAATTGACTGGCCAGATGAACTCGGGATGGCCTGGCAGTGATAGTTGCTCCTTTCCATCGCTCATTGTGTTGACTTCATCATGTCCATTTTGTGATGTTTTTTCACTGTTGAATCATATTGCAAGTGTACGTGCATTGTTGTGCAACTGGTAACCCAAAAATAAAAATATGGTGATTTCATTATGTCCATTTGTTTATGTTTTCTTACTTTTAGTCACTGTGCATTTGCAATATGGTTCAATGGGCAGGTACCATCACGAATTTGTCATGCTATAAAAATCCTGCAGGAATGTGAAATTGACTGGCCCGATGAACTCGGGATGGCTGGGCAGTGATTCTGGTTAATCTCAGTCGCTCGTTAGGGTTGATTTCAGAATGTCACTTTTGGTGATGGTACCTCACTGTTTAAACATATTGCAAATGGACAAGAGTCACCAGCAAGTCACCGTCCGTCAGTCAATTAGATATCATTCTGACACCAAACTGATACAAACTGACACCAAACCCACTTTTTCCAACTCGTTTAGTAGCCAACTATCACATACTTCAGAGCTGGCCCAAAATTCACAACGCCTTCGGTTCAAACCATAAAAAAAACATAAAACACGTAGTTACGTTCTAGCTGCGGGTCCAGTTCTTATGTTATGTGTAGGCCTAGCTGAGGCGACCTCGAATCCCAAGTTTCGGCTCGATCGGTCATTTGGTGTCCGAGCAAAACCCTAATTGGTGCTGAAAATCCACTTTTTTCCATGACTTGCTACGGGGTCCTTGAATGAGCTATCGGACAGAAACTTTGGGATCTGTCTCTATGGGCCGAGCCGGTTTCTATGGGCCTAGCCTTGCGTCTCTGAGACTTTTCTAAATGTCGTCATTTTTGTAATGGTCAAAATGAATTGAAATCATTGCAAATGTACGAGGCTGTTTCTCGGTCCGAGAACCTTCTAGAGCCACCTAACTCACCACGCACTATCGACCGGAGGTCTAGAACAGGATTCTAAAGTTTCGGAACTCTAGGTCTGACGGTTCTTTTTTAGCTCGAACAAAGCTAACTATTGCAGTCACTATCTGTCTCTACGCACCCCAATACGTCCCTCCATCCAAGTTGTGTTTTAGTGTGATTTATTTTTCCTTTGAAATTTTATGGGAAAAATGACTGATTTACAGTTCATGGGGGTTGCCTAATCACATATATGAAGTTTTGGAAAGATCTGACTTTTTTTAACCCCTCGAAACAGCCCAAGAGACACCAATTATGGCACTTCCGGTTGGCACAGGAAGCTATAAATCAACACATATCCTCATTGGGGTATGCTTTTACAGAATCCTGAGTTTTAAGTCCTTATGTTAAGAACTGACTGATTTACACAGGGTTGAATGCACTATGTCTATCAAACTGCAGGCAGGGTATGGGTATACACTTTTAGGGTGATTTTAACCACTTCCGGTTGCTCCAGGAAGCTTAGAATCAACACAGGTAGACCTCGTAGTGGCCTGATGGACTGTCATCGAAGACAGGTTCATACAACATTCATAACCCATATAGGCTTCATGTTGAATTTAGGGGTGCAGGCAATGTATTCCTATGGGGAGAGAAGTCAATGCAAACTCTTTGAAGTAAACACCCTCTTTTAACTATTAAGGGTTAATGCCACACGGTCAACGTTAGGCTTGCACGGATCGGGAGGACCTTAGGAACGTACCTGAGGTCGAATTGTGCTTCTCACCCTAACGGTTCTCTCACTGTCACCCAAAAGCAAATGACGTTGTGGGGCAGGCTTCATTTTGGGCCTACTTTTCTAATGGTCGCTGCGCTTAGACCGAGCGAGCTACGGTCAAGCGGGATATCTCGTTGAACTCGGCACGGCCTAGAGATTATGTTTATGCCATTGCCTGCTCTCTGTGTCTTTGAGCACCGCACTTTATCACTCCATCCTTGCTGTGTGTGTGTGTGAGAGCTTGTCTTTGACATCTGCTGGGAGAAATGACTGATTTACAGTTTAGGAGGGTTACCTAGTCACACATATGAAGTTTTGGAGAGATGTGACTTTTCTAACCCTTCAAAACAGACAGTGTGACCCTAAAGGCACTTCCGGTTGGCACAGGAAGCTATAAGTAAACACATGTCTTGATTGACATAGAAACTTACAGAATCCTGAGTTTTAAGTCTTTAAGTTAAGAATTGACTGATCTACGATCTACACAGGGTTGAATGTAGTCATTTTCACCTTTGAAGGATATGTACATCAAAACACCTTTTGGGTTAATTTAACCACTTCCGTTTGCTTCAGGAAGCTTAGAATTGGCACAGGTAGACCTCATAGTGGTCTGATGGACTGTCATAGAAGACAGGTTCATAAGGCATTCATAACCCACATAGGCTTCAGGTTGAATTTAGGGGTGCAGGCAATGTATTCCTATGGGGAGAGAAGTCAATGCAAACTCTTTGAAGTAAACACCTTCTTTTAACTATTAAGGGTTAATGCCACACGGTCAACGTTAGGCTTGCACGGATCGGGAGGACCTCAGGTACGTTCCTGAGGTCGAATTGTGCTTCTCACCTTAACGGTTCTCTCACTGTCACCCAAAAGCAAATGACATTGAGGGCCAGCCTTCATTTTGGGCCTACTTTTCTAATGGTCGCTGTGCTTAGACCGAGCGAGCTACGGTCAAGCGGGGCATCTTGTTGAACTCGGCACGGCCTAGAGAATATGGAAATGCCATTGTAGGCTTTGTGTGTCTTTAAGCACCGCACTTTATCACTCCATCCTTGCTGAGTGTGTGTTTCTGTGTGTGTGTGTGTGTGAGAGAGAGCTTTTCTTTGACATCTGTTGGGAGAAATGACTGCCTTACAGTTTATGGGGGTTGCCTAATCACACATATGAAGTTTTGAAAAGATCTGACCTTTTTAACCCTTGGAAACTGCCACTGTGACACCATTTAAGGCACTTCCGGTTGGCACAGGAAGCTATAAATAAACTCATATCCTGATTGAGGTATGCCTTTACATAATCCTGAGTTTTAAGTCTTTACGTTAAGAACTGAGTTATTTACGGAGGGTTTAGTGAGTGTGTGTTATTTCAGAAAATCATAAAAAATCACAGAAATCTCGCAGAGCTCCGCAGCACACTTTAAAAAGATTCGTAAGAACACCCTGCAACTGGATCTGTAACCGTTGAAAGAAAAAAACACCTATCCGTGAACATCACCAATCTGTCGTTGTACGAAAAATAATTTCTCAATTTTAATTTTGGACCTTTAATCCCAGATAAATGGCCATAACTCAAAAACCGTTGAGGCCTAGACGCCATCTTGTTCGGGGCCAACTGCCCGTTATGCCAAACCTACGCTCACCGAGTTTCGGCTTCGAAATATTTTCAGTTTTCGAGATAAGGCCCCGTCGTGAATCGTGATGTTTTGTCCAATAGCAATATGATTGCTTATGCCCTCTTGTGGGAATTTCCGGGACAGCGGCAAAATGACCAAAATCGTATTATTTTTGTAAAACGGAAACCGAAAGTCCGACAAAGTTCATTTGATGACTTCCCGGTAGGTCCGGCCCTGCCGCTCGGCCCGACGCCGTCCGCAAATTTTACAAACGATTTCGGACGTCTAGTAAGGGACCAATATGGACTTTCTCACTAACCATACGGCACCTGCCGAAATCTTCCCTTAAGGTATGTAATGTTAAAGTCCCCTCCTATCAATAATAACGAATTGGGAAATTTAGATAACCAATGAAGTATATGTTTCTCTATAGATTCAAGCAACTCATCATTCTCATGTTTGGTGTTGTACCCGTAGAAGTTTACAGTAATGAGTGTAATGTCATTGTAACTGATCACAAGACAAATAAAGTGACCAAAGGGGTCACATTCCGAGTGTAGAATATTACCACCAAAGGTATTTTTCATTGTAGTGACACCAGCAGAGCGTTCAGATCCATGGGAAAGCCAAATATCGTTGCCCCACTGTGACCTCCAGAAGTTGGCATCAGCAGAAATTGAGTGAGACTCTTGAAAAAAGCAAAAATCTGTTCGAAATTGTTTAGCAAATAGAAATAAGGCCTTGCGCTTCACACTGTTTCGTAACCCCCTAGCATTAAGAGATAATATAGACAAAGACAAAACAACAAAGATTATATAAAAGTATAAACTGTAGTAGGATGAGTCAAAGACGTAGGAGCAGTGAACGTAAACGATAAGGAACCGAGATCTGCACCATTTAAGTCAATTTAAAGTGAAAATAGCTTATTCCATAACCTTGGAAATTCAACTCAACTGGAAATTATGTTCAAGACCAAACCAAGGGTTCTTGTAGTAAGAGAGACTAAAAACCCTCTTTAGTGTAATCAGGAACTATTTTGAGAAATAAAACAAATAATAATTTAAATAAAAGGGTACCTACTATTTTAAGTACATATGAAAACTGATCATAAAATAATTGTATAACAAAATGTTTTACATATAAATGTTCCTAAGACCTTTTTTGGAAATAAGTATTAATAACTAAATAGAACAATAACCGTGTAAAGTCAGAGCAGACCTGTATGCCATTTAGGACAGTATCTTAGTTACTGTATACATAAAACATAAATTCAGCTTTCAATCTTCTTCGTAAGTTTATAAACAAAATAGGACTTCTGGTCATACAAGAACAAATTAATGAATTGAAATACCTGAGTATTCCTTTAAAATAGTCACCTGATGCTTGTTAGGTAAACCACATAAGGAAAATGAGAATACCATGGCTGAAACCATCAACCTGTTCCTTCTGGTGAGATTTTAGGGAGGAATATGGATTTCTGAACCGTTGATGAAACCTCGTCCTCCGACGAAGTAAGCAGCCTTCCCCTCACTTCGTGCTATCTTGATCGTTGGCCACAACTTGTTCCTTCTTTCTATGTCTTCCGGGCTGAGATGCTCGGCGAAACGCATACCATGGCTCTGAAGGAAGGCGTTCTTCCTAGCAGCTTTCCAGACAGCATCCCTGTAGAATCTGGTAGTGAATAGGATGATGATACCCCTGGGTCTTGAATCGCTTTGCTGTTGCTTCTTGCCGAGGCGATGTACAACGTCGATGGTATCACCAACTTTGTTCTTCTCTGCAGGCAAAACTTCTTGGCAGATACGGATAGCCTCTCCTCGCACATCTTCATTCTCCACCTCTGGCAAGCCGTAGAGTCTCAGGTTCCATTTTCTTGTGTATTGTTCCAGATCAGTGAGACGTCTATGGTAGACATTGTTATTCTTTTCCACCCTTTCCACATTTTTTTCAACTTTTGCCACTCTCGTTTTCACATCATTAATTTCACCACATGCAAACTCCACAGTCTTTTTCAAGCCTTCGATAACCATGGTGTTCGCGCCTACCATTTTCTCAATGGCGTCACACCTGGAGTTGATGAGTAAGGAGAGGGTAGCCACGATGTCAGAGTTCATGTTGGGTTTTTTGGAGGGTGGAGGTTTGCATGGAGTAACCGGTAAAGAGGGGAATTCGTCATCTTCAGCATTCGAAAGCATGATATTATCCATAGGCCAAGTGTAGTTATGGCAGTTGTCTATAAGCACGTTTCTCTCTTGTTGATTAGCAATAGAACGGCAAACTTTTTCCTTTCTTTTTTTGTCACGACTTTGCATGGACATGCTGAAATAAATTATCCAATTATCATTCCAGTCACAGGAAAGGTCTTATATCTTGAACAAATAAAAATAATAATGACTAAACTTTAAAGACATTTTTTTTTTTTCACAATCTTTCTGAAGTTTGGTACGGAGCTCGGTAAAAAAGCGTCTGTTCAAGCAGCCATCTTGGCCAATCGCCAGTTTCTGTGTGTTCAGCGCGATGTCTGCTTTCAAATGACGCGTCCTTTGTTAGAATCTAGCGCTCCCCCGTCCTTTGGCGGGCGAAATCATTCGGGTCACGCGGAAATACAGGCACTCTATTGCGCGCGCCGGACACTTTTTCCATGAAGCACCAATTGACTTCGGTTTATCTGTTAGCGCTGATCTTTGTTTTACACGATTAAAGCATCCTAATGCTCGATTCTGCACTTAGTTTGACCAGTTTAGTCGACAAATAATATGTAATTTTGAAGTTTTGATGCGCAAGAGTGCGGGACCAGCTGGGTGCATTTCAGCTGAAGCTGTAAGCATATGCTAATACAGAGACACACAACTTGAAACCAAACGATGTATTGGGTAAGTTTATGGAAAAGTGTTTATTTCTGTATTTCAATTGCTGCAACTTGCTGAAAATTGTCCATAGTGTTCCTGTCATCTAATTTGAACAGTTCTGTAAACAATGTACTTCCAGAGTACAACCAAACATGATTTTAAACCTTGTTTATGGAAAAATGGTTATTTCTGTAGTTCAATTGCTGCAACTTGCTGAAAATTGTCCATAGTGTTCCTATCATCTAGTTTGAACAGTTCTGTAAACAATGTACTTCCAGAGTGCAAACAAACATGATTTAGACCTTGTTATGGAAAAGTGTTTATTTCTGTAGTTCAATGCTGCAACTTGCTGAAAATTGTCCATAGTGTTCCTATCATCTAGTTTGAACAGTTCTGTAAACAATGTACTTCCAGAGTACAACCAAACATGATTTTAAACCTTGTTTATGGAAAAGTGATTATTTCTGTAGTTCAATTGCTGCAACTTGCTGAAAATTGTCCATAGTGTTCTTATGATCTAGTTTGAACAGTTCTGTAAACAATGTACTTCCATAGTGCAACCAAACATGATTTAGACCTTGTTATGGAAAAGTGTTTATTTCTGTAGTTCAATGCTGCAACTTGCTGAAAATTGTCCATAGTGTTCCTATCATCTAGTTTGAACAGTTCTGTAAACAATGTACTTCCAGAGTACAACCAAACATGATTTTAAACCTTGTTATGGAAAAGTGGTTATTTCTGTAGTTCAATGCTGCAACTTGTTGAAAATTGTCCACAGTGTCCCTATCATCTAGTTTGAACAGTTCTGTAAAAAACATTGTATCCAGAGTGCATCAAACATAATTTTAGACCTTGTTCATGGAAAAATAGTTATTTCTGTAGTTCAATTGCTGCAACTTGCTGAAAATGGTACACAGTGTCCCTATCATCTAGTTTGAACAGTTCTGTAAACAATGTACTTCCAGAGTTCAACCAAACATGATTTAGACCTTGTTTATGGAAAAGTGTTTATTTCTGTAGTTCAATGCTGCAACTTGCTGAATATTGTCCACAGTGTTCCTATCAATCTAGTTTGAACAGTTCTGTAAACAATGTACTTCCAGAGTGCAACCAAACATGATTTAGACCTTGTTTATGGAAAAGTGTTTATTTCTGTAGTTCAATGCTGCAACTTGCTGAAAATTGTCCACAGTGTCCCTATCATCTAGTTTGAACAGTTATGTTTAAAACATTGTATCCGGAGTGCATCAAACATGATTTAGACCTTGTTTATGGAAAAGTGTTTATTTCTGTATTTCAATGCTGCAACTTGCTGAAAATTGTCCACAGTGTTCCTATCAATCTAGTTTGAACAGTTCTGTAAACAATGTACTTCCAGAGTACAACCAAACATGATTTTAAACCTTGTTAATGGAAAAGTGGTTATTTCTGTAGTTCAATTGCTGCAACTTGCTGAAAATTGTCCATAGTGTTCCTATCATCTAGTTTGAACAGTTCTGTAAACAGTGTTCTTCCAGAGTGCAACCAAACATGGTTTTAAACCTTGTTTATGGAAAAGTGGTTATTTCTGTAGTTCAATTGCTGCAACTTGCTGAAAATTGTCCTTAGTGTTCCTATCATCTAGTTTGAACAGTTCTGTAAGCAATGTACTTCCAGAGTGCAACCAAACATGATTTAGACCTTGTTTATGGAAAACTGTTTATTTCTGTAGTTCAATGCTGCAACTTGCTGAAAATGGTCCACAAGTGTTCCTATCATCTAGTTTGAACAGTTATGTTTAAAACATTGTATCCGGAGTGCATCAAACATGATTTAGACCTTGTTATGGAAAAGTGTTTATTTCTGGAGTTCAATGCTGCAACTTGCTGAAAATTGTCCATAGTGTTCCTATCATCTAGTTTGAACAGTTCTGTAAACAATGTACTTCCAGAGTACAACCAAACATGATTTTAAACCTTGTTTATGGAAAAGTGGTTATTTCTGTAGTTCAATTGCTGCAACTTGCTGAAAATTGTCCATAGTGTTCCTATCATCTAATTTGAACAGTTCTGTAAACAATGTACTTCCAGAGTGCAACCAAACATGATTTAGACCTTGTTATGGAAAAGTGTTTATTTCTGTAGTTCCATGCTGCAACTTGCTGATAATTGTCCACAGTGTCCCTATCATCTAGTTTGAACAGTTCTGTAAAAAACATTGTATCCAGAGTGCATCAAACATAATTTTAGACCTTGTTCATGGATTTTTTTTTATTTCTGTAGTTCAATTGCTGCAACTTGCTGAAAATGGTCCATAGTGTCCCTATCATCTAGTTTGAACAGTTCTGTAAGCAATGTACTTCCAGAGTGCAACCAAACATGATTTAGACCTTGTTTATGGAAAAGTGTTTATTTCTGTAGTTCAATGCTGCAACTTGCTGAAAATGGTCCATAAGTGTTCCTATCATCTAGTTTGAACAGTTCTGTAAACAATGTACTTCCAGAGTGCAACCAAACATGATTTAGACCTTGTTCATGGAAAAATTGTTATTTCTGTAGTTCAATTGCTGCAACTTGCTGAAAATTGTCCATAGTGTCCCTATCATCTAGTTTGAACAGTTCTGTAAAAAACATTGTATCCAGAGTGCATCAAACATAATTTTAGACCTTGTTCATGGAAAAATGGTTATTTCTGTAGTTCAGTTGATGCAACTTGCTGAAAATGGTCCACAGTGTCCCTATCATCTAGTTTGAACAGTTCTGTAAACAATGTACTTCCAGAGTGCAACCAAACATGATTTGGACCTTGTTCATGGAAAAATGGTTATTTCTGTAGTTCAATTGCTGCAACTTGCTGAAAATGGTCCACAGTGTCCCTGTCATCTAGTTTGAACAGTTATGTTTAAAACATTGTATCCGGAGTGCATCAAACATGATTTAGACCTTGTTATGGAAAAGTGTTTATTTCTGGAGTTCAATGCTGCAACTTGCTGAAAATTGTCCATAGTGTTCCTATCATCTAGTTTGAACAGTTCTGTAAACAATGTACTTCCAGAGTACAACCAAACATGATTTTAAACCTTGTTTATGGAAAAGTGGTTATTTCTGTAGTTCAATTGCTGCAACTTGCTGAAAATTGTCCATAGTGTTCCTATCATCTAATTTGAACAGTTCTGTAAACAATGTACTTCCAGAGTGCAACCAAACATGATTTAGACCTTGTTATGGAAAAGTGTTTATTTCTGTAGTTCCATGCTGCAACTTGCTGATAATTGTCCACAGTGTCCCTATCATCTAGTTTGAACAGTTCTGTAAAAAACATTGTATCCAGAGTGCATCAAACATAATTTTAGACCTTGTTCATGGATTTTTTTTTATTTCTGTAGTTCAATTGCTGCAACTTGCTGAAAATGGTCCATAGTGTCCCTATCATCTAGTTTGAACAGTTCTGTAAGCAATGTACTTCCAGAGTGCAACCAAACATGATTTAGACCTTGTTTATGGAAAACTGTTTATTTCTGTAGTTCAATGCTGCAACTTGCTGAAAATGGTCCACAAGTGTTCCTGTCATCTAGTTTGAACAGTTCTGTAAACAATGTACTTCCAGAGTGCAACCAAACATGATTTGGACCTTGTTCATGGAAAAATGGTTATTTCTGTAGTTCAATTGCTGCAACTTGCTGAAAATGGTCCACAGTGTCCCTGTCATCTAGTTTGAACAGTTATGTTTAAAACATTGTATCCGGAGTGCATCAAACATGATTTAGACCTTGTTATGGAAAAGTGTTTATTTCTGGAGTTCAATGCTGCAACTTGCTGAAAATTGTCCATAGTGTTCCTATCATCTAGTTTGAACAGTTCTGTAAACAATGTACTTCCAGAGTACAACCAAACATGATTTTAAACCTTGTTTATGGAAAAGTGGTTATTTCTGTAGTTCAATTGCTGCAACTTGCTGAAAATTGTCCATAGTGTTCCTATCATCTAATTTGAACAGTTCTGTAAACAATGTACTTCCAGAGTGCAACCAAACATGATTTAGACCTTGTTATGGAAAAGTGTTTATTTCTGTAGTTCAATGCTGCAACTTGCTGATAATTGTCCACAGTGTCCCTATCATCTAGTTTGAACAGTTCTGTAAGCAATGTACATCCAGAGTGCATCAAACATAATTTTAGACCTTGTTCATGGAAAAGTGTTTATTTCTGTAGTTCAATGCTGCAACTTGCTGAAAATGGTCCATAAGTGTTCCTATCATCTAGTTTGAACAGTTCTGTAAACAATGTACTTCCAGAGTGCAACCAAACATGATTTAGACCTTGTTTATGGAAAACTGTTTATTTCTGTAGTTCAATGCTGCAACTTGCTGAAAATGGTCCACAAGTGTTCCTGTCATCTAGTTTGAACAGTTCTGTAAACAATGTACTTCCAGAGTGCAACCAAACATGATTTGGACCTTGTTCATGGAAAAATGGTTATTTCTGTAGTTCAATTGCTGCAACTTGCTGAAAATGGTCCACAGTGTCCCTGTCATCTAGTTTGAACAGTTATGTTTAAAACATTGTATCCGGAGTGCATCAAACATGATTTAGACCTTGTTATGGAAAAGTGTTTATTTCTGGAGTTCAATGCTGCAACTTGCTGAAAATTGTCCATAGTGTTCCTATCATCTAGTTTGAACAGTTCTGTAAACAATGTACTTCCAGAGTACAACCAAACATGATTTTAAACCTTGTTTATGGAAAAGTGTTTATTTCTGTAGTTCAATTGCTGCAACTTGCTGAAAATTGTCCATAGTGTTCCTATCATCTAATTTGAACAGTTCTGTAAACAATGTACTTCCAGAGTGCAACCAAACATGATTTAGACCTTGTTATGGAAAAGTGTTTATTTCTGTAGTTCAATGCTGCAACTTGCTGATAATTGTCCACAGTGTCCCTATCATCTAGTTTGAACAGTTCTGTAAAAAACATTGTATCCAGAGTGCATCAAACATCATTTTAGACCTTGTTCATGGAAAAATTGTTATTTTTGTAGTTCAATTGCTGCAACTTGCTGAAAATGGTCCATAGTGTCCCTATCATCTAGTTTGAACAGTTCTGTAAGCAATGTACTTCCAGAGTGCAACCAAACATGATTTAGACCTTGTTTATGGAAAAGTGTTTATTTCTGTAGTTCAATGCTGCAACTTGCTGAAAATGGTCCACAAGTGTTCCTGTCATCTAGTTTGAACAGTTCTGTAAACAATGTACTTCCAGAGTGCAACCAAACATGATTTGGACCTTGTTCATGGAAAAATGGTTATTTCTGTAGTTCAATTGCTGCAACTTGCTGAAAATGGTCCACAGTGTCCCTGTCATCTAGTTTGAACAGTTATGTTTAAAACATTGTATCCGGAGTGCATCAAACATGATTTAGACCTTGTTATGGAAAAGTGTTTATTTCTGGAGTTCAATGCTGCAACTTGCTGAAAATTGTCCATAGTGTTCCTATCATCTAGTTTGAACAGTTCTGTAAACAATGTACTTCCAGAGTACAACCAAACATGATTTTAAACCTTGTTTATGGAAAAGTGTTTATTTCTGTAGTTCAATTGCTGCAACTTGCTGAAAATTGTCCATAGTGTTCCTATCATCTAATTTGAACAGTTCTGTAAACAATGTACTTCCAGAGTGCAACCAAACATGATTTAGACCTTGTTATGGAAAAGTGTTTATTTCTGTAGTTCAATGCTGCAACTTGCTGATAATTGTCCACAGTGTCCCTATCATCTAGTTTGAACAGTTCTGTAAAAAACATTGTATCCAGAGTGCATCAAACATCATTTTAGACCTTGTTCATGGAAAAATTGTTATTTTTGTAGTTCAATTGCTGCAACTTGCTGAAAATGGTCCATAGTGTCCCTATCATCTAGTTTGAACAGTTCTGTAAGCAATGTACTTCCAGAGTGCAACCAAACATGATTTAGACCTTGTTTATGGAAAAGTGTTTATTTCTGTAGTTCAATGCTGCAACTTGCTGAAAATGGTCCATAAGTGTTCCTATCATCTAGTTTGAACAGTTCTGTAAACAATGTACTTCCAGAGTGCAACCAAACATGATTTAGACCTTGTTCATGGAAAAATGGTTATTTCTGTAGTTCAATTGCTGCAACTTGCTGAAAATTGTCCATAGTGTCCCTATCATCTAGTTTGAACAGTTCTGTAAAAAACATTGTATCCAGAGTGCATCAAACATAATTTTAGACCTTGTTCATGGAAAAATGGTTATTTCTGTAGTTCAGTTGATGCAACTTGCTGAAAATGGTCCACAGTGTCCCTATCATCTAGTTTGAACAGTTCTGTAAACAATGTACTTCCAGAGTGCAACCAAACATTATTTTAGACCTTGTTTATGGAAAAGTGTTTATTTCTGTTCAATGCTGCAACTTGCTGAAAATTGTCCATAGTGTTCCTATCATCTAGTTTGAACAGTTCTGTAAAAAACATTGTATCCAGAGTGCAACCAAACATGATTTAGACCTTGTTTATGGAAAACTGTTTATTTCTGTAGTTCAATGCTGCAACTTGCTGAAAATGGTCCACAAGTGTTCCTGTCATCTAGTTTGAACAGTTCTGTAAACAATGTACTTCCAGAGTGCAACCAAACATGATTTGGACCTTGTTCATGGAAAAATGGTTATTTCTGTAGTTCAATTGCTGCAACTTGCTGAAAATGGTCCACAGTGTCCCTGTCATCTAGTTTGAACAGTTATGTTTAAAACATTGTATCTGGAGTGCATCAAACATGATTTAGACCTTGTTATGGAAAAGTGTTTATTTCTGGAGTTCAATGCTGCAACTTGCTGAAAATTGTCCATAGTGTTCCTATCATCTAGTTTGAACAGTTCTGTAAACAATGTACTTCCAGAGTACAACCAAACATGATTTTAAACCTTGTTTATGGAAAAGTGTTTATTTCTGTAGTTCAATTGCTGCAACTTGCTGAAAATTGTCCATAGTGTTCCTATCATCTAATTTGAACAGTTCTGTAAACAATGTACTTCCAGAGTGCAACCAAACATGATTTAGACCTTGTTATGGAAAAGTGTTTATTTCTGTAGTTCAATGCTGCAACTTGCTGATAATTGTCCACAGTGTCCCTATCATCTAGTTTGAACAGTTCTGTAAAAAACATTGTATCCAGAGTGCATCAAACATCATTTTAGACCTTGTTCATGGAAAAATTGTTATTTTTGTAGTTCAATTGCTGCAACTTGCTGAAAATGGTCCATAGTGTCCCTATCATCTAGTTTGAACAGTTCTGTAAGCAATGTACTTCCAGAGTGCAACCAAACATGATTTAGACCTTGTTTATGGAAAAGTGTTTATTTCTGTAGTTCAATGCTGCAACTTGCTGAAAATGGTCCACAAGTGTTCCTGTCATCTAGTTTGAACAGTTCTGTAAACAATGTACTTCCAGAGTGCAACCAAACATGATTTGGACCTTGTTCATGGAAAAATTGTTATTTCTGTAGTTCAATTGCTGCAACTTGCTGAAAATGGTCCACAGTGTCCCTGTCATCTAGTTTGAACAGTTATGTTTAAAACATTGTATCCGGAGTGCATCAAACATGATTTAGACCTTGTTATGGAAAAGTGTTTATTTCTGGAGTTCAATGCTGCAACTTGCTGAAAATTGTCCATAGTGTTCCTATCATCTAGTTTGAACAGTTCTGTAAACAATGTACTTCCAGAGTACAACCAAACATGATTTTAAACCTTGTTTATGGAAAAGTGGTTATTTCTGTAGTTCAATTGCTGCAACTTGCTGAAAATTGTCCATAGTGTTCCTATCATCTAATTTGAACAGTTCTGTAAACAATGTACTTCCAGAGTGCAACCAAACATGATTTAGACCTTGTTATGGAAAAGTGTTTATTTCTGTAGTTCAATGCTGCAACTTGCTGATAATTGTCCACAGTGTCCCTATCATCTAGTTTGAACAGTTCTGTAAGCAATGTACTTCCAGAGTGCAACCAAACATGATTTAGACCTTGTTTATGGAAAAGTGTTTATTTCTGTAGTTCAATACTGCAACTTGCTGAAAATGGTCCATAAGTGTTCCTATCATCTAGTTTGAACAGTTCTGTAAACAATGTACTTCCAGAGTGCAACCAAACATGATTTAGACCTTGTTCATGGAAAAATGGTTATTTCTGTAGTTCAATTGCTGCAACTTGCTGAAAATTGTCCATAGTGTCCCTATCATCTAGTTTGAACAGTTCTGTAAAAAACGTTGTATCCAGAGTGCATCAAACATAATTTTAGACCTTGTTCATGGAAAAATGGTTATTTCTGTAGTTCAGTTGATGCAACTTGCTGAAAATGGTCCACAGTGTCCCTATCATCTAGTTTGAACAGTTCTGTAAACAATGTACTTCCAGAGTGCAACCAAACATTATTTTAGACCTTGTTTATGGAAAAGTGTTTATTTCTGTTCAATGCTGCAACTTGCTGAAAATTGTCCTTAGTGTTCCTATCATCTAGTTTGAACAGTTCTGTAAACAATGTACTTCCAGAGTGCAACCAAACATGATTTAGACCTTGTTATGGAAAAGTGTTTATTTCTGGAGTTCAATGCTGCAACTTGCTGAAAATTGTCCATAGTGTTCCTATCATCTAGTTTGAACAGTTCTGTAAAAAACATTGTATCCAGAGTGCATCAAACATAATTTTAGACCTTGTTCATGGAAAAATTGTTATTTCTGTAGTTCAGTTGATGCAACTTGCTGAAAATGGTCCATAGTGTCCCTATCATCTAATTTGAACAGTTCTGTAAACAATGTACTTCCAGAGTGCAACCAAACATGATTTAGACCTTGTTTATGGAAAACTGTTTATTTCTGTAGTTCAATGCTGCAACTTGCTGAAAATGGTCCACAAGTGTTCCTGTCATCTAGTTTGAACAGTTCTGTAAACAATGTACTTCCAGAGTGCAACCAAACATGATTTGGACCTTGTTCATGGAAAAATGGTTATTTCTGTAGTTCAATTGCTGCAACTTGCTGAAAATGGTCCACAGTGTCCCTGTCATCTAGTTTGAACAGTTATGTTTAAAACATTGTATCCGGAGTGCATCAAACATGATTTAGACCTTGTTATGGAAAAGTGTTTATTTCTGGAGTTCAATGCTGCAACTTGCTGAAAATTGTCCATAGTGTTCCTATCATCTAGTTTGAACAGTTCTGTAAACAATGTACTTCCAGAGTACAACCAAACATGATTTTAAACCTTGTTTATGGAAAAGTGTTTATTTCTGTAGTTCAATTGCTGCAACTTGCTGAAAATTGTCCATAGTGTTCCTATCATCTAATTTGAACAGTTCTGTAAACAATGTACTTCCAGAGTGCAACCAAACATGATTTAGACCTTGTTATGGAAAAGTGTTTATTTCTGTAGTTCAATGCTGCAACTTGCTGATAATTGTCCACAGTGTCCCTATCATCTAGTTTGAACAGTTCTGTAAAAAACATTGTATCCAGAGTACATCAAACATCATTTTAGACCTTGTTCATGGAAAAATTGTTATTTTTGTAGTTCAATTGCTGCAACTTGCTGAAAATGGTCCATAGTGTCCCTATCATCTAGTTTGAACAGTTCTGTAAGCAATGTACTTCCAGAGTGCAACCAAACATGATTTAGACCTTGTTTATGGAAAAGTGTTTATTTCTGTAGTTCAATGCTGCAACTTGCTGAAAATGGTCCATAAGTGTTCCTATCATCTAGTTTGAACAGTTCTGTAAACAATGTACTTCCAGAGTGCAACCAAACATGATTTAGACCTTGTTCATGGAAAAATTGTTATTTCTGTAGTTCAATTGCTGCAACTTGCTGAAAATGGTCCACAGTGTCCCTGTCATCTAGTTTGAACAGTTATGTTTAAAACATTGTATCCGGAGTGCATCAAACATGATTTAGACCTTGTTTATGGAAAAGTGTTTATTTCTGTTCAATGCTGCAACTTGCTGAAAATGGTCCATAGTGTTTCTATCATCTAGTTTGAACAGTTCTGTAAACAATGTACTTCCAGAGTGCAACCAAACATGATTTTAGACCTTGTTCATGGAAAAGTGTTTATTTCTGGAGTTCAATGCTCCAACTTGCTGTAAAAATTGTCCATAGTGTCCCTATCATCTAGTTTGAACAGTTCTGTAAAAAACATTGTATCCAGAGTGCATCAAACATAATTTTAGACCTTGTTCATGGAAAAATGGTTATTTCTGTAGTTCAGTTGATGCAACTTGCTGAAAATGGTCCACAGTGTCCCTATCATCTAGTTTGAACAGTTCTGTAAACAATGTACTTCCAGAGTGCAACCAAACATTATTTTAGACCTTGTTTATGGAAAAGTGTTTATTTCTGGAGTTCAATGCTGCAACTTGCTGAAAATGGTCCATAGTGTCCCTATCATCTAGTTTGAACAGTTCTGTAAGCAATGTACTTCCAGAGTGCAACCAAACATGATTTAGACCTTGTTTATGGAAAACTGTTTATTTCTGTAGTTCAATGCTGCGACTTGCTGAAAATGGTCCACAAGTGTTCCTATCATCTAGTTTGAACAGTTCTGTAAACAATGTACTTCCAGAGTGCAACCAAACATGATTTAGACCTTGTTCATGGAAAAATGGTTATTTCTGTAGTTCAATTGCTGCAACTTGCTGAAAATGGTCCACAGTGTCCCTGTCATCTAGTTTGAACAGTTATGTTTAAAACATTGTATCCGGAGTGCATCAAACATGATTTAGACCTTGTTTATGGAAAAGTGTTTATTTCTGTTCAATGCTGCAACTTGCTGAAAATGGTCCATAGTGTTTCTATCATCTAGTTTGAACAGTTCTGTAAACAATGTACTTCCAGAGTGCAACCAAACATGATTTTAGACCTTGTTTATGGAAAAGTGTTTATTTCTGGAGTTCAATGCTGCAACTTGCTGAAAATTGTCCATAGTGTCCCTATCATCTAGTTTGAACAGTTCTGTAAAAAACATTGTATCCAGAGTGCATCAAACATAATTTTAGACCTTGTTCATGGAAAAATGGTTATTTCTGTAGTTCAGTTGATGCAACTTGCTGAAAATGGTCCATAGTGTCCCTATCATCTAGTTTGAATAGTTCTGTAAGCAATGTACTTCCAGAGTGCAACCAAACATGATTTAGACCTTGTTTATGGAAAACTGTTTATTTCTGTAGTTCAATGCTGCAACTTGCTGAAAATGGTCCACAAGTGTTCCTATCATCTAGTTTGAACAGTTCTGTAAACAATGTACTTCCAGAGTGCAACCAAACATGATTTGGACCTTGTTCATGGAAAAATGGTTATTTCTGTAGTTCAATTGCTGCAACTTGCTGAAAATGGTCCACAGTGTCCCTGTCATCTAGTTTGAACAGTTATGTTTAAAACATTGTATCCGGAGTCCATCAAACATGATTTAGACCTTGTTATGGAAAAGTGTTTATTTCTGGAGTTCAATGCTGCAACTTGCTGAAAATTGTCCATAGTGTTCCTATCATCTAGTTTGAACAGTTCTGTAAACAATGTACTTCCAGAGTACAACCAAACATGATTTTAAACCTTGTTTATGGAAAAGTGGTTATTTCTGTAGTTCAATTGCTGCAACTTGCTGAAAATTGTCCATAGTGTTCCTATCATCTAATTTGAACAGTTCTGTAAACAATGTACTTCCAGAGTGCAACCAAACATGATTTAGACCTTGTTATGGAAAAGTGTTTATTTCTGTAGTTCAATGCTGCAACTTGCTGATAATTGTCCACAGTGTCCCTATCATCTAGTTTGAACAGTTCTGTAAAAAACATTGTATCCAGAGTGCATCAAACATAATTTTAGACCTTGTTCATGGAAAAATTGTTATTTTTGTAGTTCAATTGCTGCAACTTGCTGAAAATGGTCCATAGTGTCCCTATCATCTAGTTTGAACAGTTCTGTAAGCAATGTACTTCCAGAGTGCAACCAAACATGATTTAGACCTTGTTTATGGAAAAGTGTTTATTTCTGTTCAATGCTGCAACTTGCTGAAAATGGTCCATAGTGTTTCTATCATCTAGTTTGAACAGTTCTGTAAACAATGTACTTCCAGAGTGCAACCAAACATGATTTTAGACCTTGTTTATGGAAAAGTGTTTATTTCTGGAGTTCAATGCTGCAACTTGCTGAAAATTGTCCATAGTGTCCCTATCATCTAGTTTGAACAGTTCTGTAAAAAACATTGTATCCAGAGTGCATCAAACATAATTTTAGACCTTGTTCATGGAAAAATGGTTATTTCTGTAGTTCAGTTGATGCAACTTGCTGAAAATGGTCCACAGTGTCCCTATCATCTAGTTTGAACAGTTCTGTAAACAATGTACTTCCAGAGTGCAATCAAACATTATTTTAGACCTTGTTTATGGAAAAGTGTTTATTTCTGGAGTTCAATGCTGCAACTTGCTGAAAATGGTCCATAGTGTCCCTATCATCTAGTTTGAACAGTTCTGTAAGCAATGTACTTCCAGAGTGCAACCAAACATGATTTAGACCTTGTTATGGAAAAGTGTTTATTTCTGGAGTTCAATGCTGCAACTTGCTGAAAATTGTCCATAGTGTTCCTATCATCTAGTTTGAACAGTTCTGTAAACAATGTACTTCCAGAGTACAACCAAACATGATTTAGACCTTGTTCATGGAAAAATGGTTATTTCTGTAGTTCAATTGCTGCAACTTGCTGAAAATGGTCCACAGTGTCCCTGTCATCTAGTTTGAACAGTTCTGTAAACAATGTACTTCCAGAGTGCAACCAAACATGATTTAGACCTTGTTATGGAAAAGTGTTTATTTCTGTAGTTCAATGCTGCAACTTGCTGATAATTGTCCACAGTGTCCCTATCATCTAGTTTGAACAGTTCTGTAAAAAACATTGTATCCGGAGTGCATCAAACATGATTTAGACCTTGTTTATGGAAAAGTGGTTATTTCTGTAGTTCAATTGCTGCAACTTGCTGAAAATTGTCCATAGTGTTCCTATCATCTAATTTGAACAGTTCTGTAAACAATGTACTTCCAGAGTGCAACCAAACATGATTTAGACCTTGTTTATGGAAAAGTGGTTATTTCTGTAGTTCAATGCTGCAACTTGCTGATAATTGTCCACAGTGTCCCTATCATCTAGTTTGAACAGTTCTGTAAAAAACATTGTATCCAGAGTGCATCAAACATAATTTTTGACCTTGTTCATGGAAAAATTGTTATTTTTGTAGTTCAATTGCTGCAACTTGCTGAAAATGGTCAATAGTGTCCCTATCATCTAGTTTGAACAGTTCTGTAAGCAATGTACTTCGAGAGTGCAACCAAACATGATTTAGACCTTGTTCATGGAAAAATTGTTATTTCTGTAGTTCCATTGCTGCAACTTGCTGAAAATGGTCCACAGTGTCCCTGTCATCTAGTTTGAACAGTTATGTAAACAATGTACTTCCAGAGTGCAACCAAACATGATTTTAGACCTTGTTTATGGAAAAGTGTTTATTTCTGTTCAATGCTGCAACTTGCTGAAAATGGTCCATAGTGTTTCTATCATCTAGTTTGAACAGTTCTGTAAACAATGTACTTCCAGAGTGCAACCAAACATGATTTTAGACCTTGTTTATGGAAAAGTGTTTATTTCTGGAGTTCAATGCTGCAACTTGCTGAAAATTGTCCATAGTGTCCCTATCATCTAGTTTGAACAGTTCTGTAAAAAACATTGTATCCAGAGTGCATCAAACATAATTTTAGACCTTGTTCATGGAAAAATTGTTATTTCTGTAGTTCAGTTGATGCAACTTGCTGAAAATGGTCCACAGTGTCCCTATCATCTAGTTTGAACAGTTCTGTAAACAATGTACTTCCAGAGTGCAACCAAACATGATTTAGACCTTGTTATGGAAAAGTGTTTATTTCTGTAGTTCAATGCTGCAACTTGCTGAAAATTGTCCACAGTGTCCCTATCATCTAGTTTGAACAGTTCTGTAAAAAACATTGTATCCAGAGTGCATCAAACATAATTTTAGACCTTGTTCATGGATTTTTTTTATTTCTGTAGTTCAATTGCTGCAACTTGCTGAAAATGGTCCACAGTGTCCCTGTCATCTAGTTTGAACAGTTATGTTTAAAACATTGTATCCGGAGTGCATCAAACATGATTTAGACCTTGTTTATGGAAAAATGTTTATTTCTGTAGTTCAGTTGATGCAACTTGCTGAAAATTGTCCATAGTGTCCCTATCATCGAGTTTGAACAGTTCTGTAAAAAATGTACTTCCAGAGTGCAACCAAACAATTGAACTACAGAAATAACCACTTTTCCATAAACCAGGTCTGAATCATGTTTGGTTGCCCTCTGGATACGTTTTAAACAGAACTGTTCAAACCAGACTGATATTGACACTCTGGACCATTTTCTGCAAGTTGCAGCAATTGAACTACGGAAATAACCACTTTTCCATAAACCAGGTCTGAATCATGTTTGGTTGCCCTCTGGATACGTTTTAAACAGAACTGTTCAAACCAGACTGATATTGACACTCTGGACCATTTTCTGCAAGTTGCAGCGTTGAACTCCAGAAATAAACACTTTTCCATAAACAAGGTCTAAAATCATGTTTGGTTGCGCTCTGGAAGTACATTGTTTACAGAACTGTTCAAACTAGATGATAGAAACACTATGGACCATTTTCAGCAAGTTGCAGCATTGAACAGAAATAAACACTTTTCCATAAACAAGGTCTAAATCATGTTTGATGCACTCCGGATACAATGTTTTAAACATAACTGTTCAAACTAGATGATAGGAACACTATGGACAATTTTCAGCAAATTGCAGCATTGAACTACAGAAATAAACACTTTTCCATAAACAAGGTCTAAATATCACATGTTTGATGCACTCTGGATGCAATGTTTTTTACAGAACAAACACAACACAACAGAAAACAAGACCAACAGAACACTAGACCAACAGAACACAAGAACAACACAAGACAAACACAACCACAACACAACCACAAGACAAGACAAACACAACACAACCACAAGACAAGACAAAAACAACACAACCAACTTTTGATGCAAATATCATTTTTGCCTCCAAACTCCAGATTTGAGTAGCAGAGAAGTAGACGAAGCTGGAACACTTGACATTTCTTGTCTGAGTGGTTGCAAAGTGGATTTATTAGCTGATTTGTGTAAAAAATTGCTTGATTTCACTTACAAAGAATGTCACTTGGAAGTGATGATGTCACAATGGGGCACTTGGGTGTTACGGTTTTCTTCTGTCGAAAGAGAGGAGGACCAAAATGCAGCGTTGTTATTTGTAAACATCTTTAATAAAGATGAAAATACGAATAACATACAAAAACAATAAACATGAAAAACCAAAACAGCCCTATCTGGCGCAACAAACACAGAGACAGGGACAATTACCCACGAAACACCTAAAGAATATGGCTGCCTAAATATGGTTCAATCAGAGACAACGATAAACACCTGCCTCTGGATTGAGAACCACTCTAGGCAACCATAGACTTTTCTAGACAACTATACTACACCACAATACCATTACCTACAAAAAAACCTAGACAAAACACACCACATAAATAACCCATGTCACACCCTGGCCTGACCAAAATAATAAAGAAAACACAAAATACTAAGACCAGGGCGTGACATTGAGTTTCTTGAGAGATCCAATGAAAGCGGAAGGAGGACATAAAAAAGGACAAGAAAGTGAAAAACGGAAACAGTATAACAGATATCAAAAATTTTATACAAACAACTTGATCGAGACCGTTGCGAATTTGTTGATATTGGAACGGCATTTCTAGCTTAAATGGTGTAGGAGGAGTGTCTCCTCATGATTTTGGCCCTGCAGCGTCTGCGAGTATCCTAGCCTATGCTCCGTTTTGGAATATCAGAATTGACACAGAGAGCTGTTAGTGAAGAGCAGGTGAGGGGTTTCTTAAATCGCTCTCCATCGAGAACGGTAGACCCAATTTTAAAAGCGTTTCCGCCCTTGAGAAGCAGAGAAGTAGAGGAAAATGTTATGCCAAACTATGTTTGTTTAGTGGTCAAAACGATAGTTGTTTGGGAAAGTAATAAATAGCCTTGCTGCTGGCATGATTTACAAACACTTGAAAGTGAGGCGATGGGTTACGAAAACGGCTATAGTTACAGATTGGTAGCCCCGATTTGAAATCCGCCTTCATCTATGTAAGGGAATACCCCCCTGAAATGGACAAAAATGAATGGGAAAACATTGGCATTGGACAACCACCATTGGGGTCCAATACCACCCAATCTGGCGTTGATTCGTGTAAAGTGGCAAATGCCAGTTGTAAAACTTTTAAAAATCCAACAGGTGGCGAGTGCGCTCCACCTTGGTTTTTCATATTGGAAATGCAACACAAGTCAAAATCCAAAAGCAACATTTTGAAAAAGTGAATTTTTTTCCAAAAACTTATCACCCCCCAAGAAAGTGCTTTCTGGACAATTTTTCAAAATTCTTTCGATTTTTTTTGTCAATTACACATGTGTAAGAACTGTATGAATATACTTTTGTCCAATTTTATTATCATAATTGTTTTTTTATTGTACTTGCGCACAAGGAAAATGTTTTGTCCATTTGCAATTTGATTTCATAGGAAGTCAAAAGTCAAAAATAGCAACATTTTATAAAAAACTTCACACACCCTTAAAAAAGTGCTTTCTGGACCGTTTTTCAAAATTGTTTCGATTTGATGTCAATTAATCATGTAAGAACTGTATGAATATACTTTTGTAAAATGTTAATCATAATTGTTTTTTTTTTTACTTGTGCATAAGGAATATGATTTGTCCATTTGCAATATGATTTCATAGGAAGTCAAAAGTCGCTATTTTTGGGGCCAAATGCAATAAGAAATTTGACATGCTCAAAAATCCTTTAGAAATGCAAAATGGACTGGCCTGATGAACTCTGTATGGCCGGGCAGTGATAGTTGTTCCTTTCCATCACTCGTTGTGTTGATTTCATCATGTCCATTTGGTGATGTTTTTTCACTATAGAATCATATTGCAAGTGCACGTGCATTTGCAATATGTTTCAATGGGCATTTACCATCACGAATTTGGCATGCTCAAAAGACAAACTATACTTTGCTCAAACTATACTTTTGCCAACTTTTATTATATATATTTTTTTACTTGTCCATTTGCAATATGATTTCATAGGAAGTCAAAAGTCAAACTTTTTTTGGGGCCAAATGCCATAGGATATTTGACATGCTCAAAAATCCTGCAGAAATGCAAAATTGACCAGCCTGTTGAACACAGGATGGCCGGGCAGTGATAGTTGTTCCTTTCCATCGCTCGTTGTGTTGATTTCATCATGTCCATCATGTGACAAATTTGTGATGTTTTTTTCACAATAGAATCATATTACAAATGCTCGTGCATTTGCAATATGTTTCAATGGGCATTTACCATCACAAATTTGTCGTGCTCAAAAATCCTGCTGGAATGTGAAATTGACTGGCCCGATGAACTCGGGATGGCTGGGCAGTGATTCTGGTTCATCTCAATCGCTCGTTAGGGTTGATTTCAGAATGTCACTTTGGTGATGGTACCTCACTGTTTAAACATATTGCAAATGGACAAGAGTCACCAGCAAGTCACGGTCCATCAGTCAATTAGATATCATTCTGACACCAAACCCACTTTTTCCAACTCGTTTAGAAGCCAACTATCACATACTTTAGAGCTGGCCCAAAATTCACAACGCCTTCGGTTCAAACCATAAAAAAACCATAAAACACGTAGTTACGTTCTAGCTGCGGGTCCATTTCTGATGTTATGTGTCGGCCTAGGTGAGGCGACCCCGAATCCCAAGTTTTGGCTTGATAGGTCATTTGGTGTCCGAGCAAGACCCTAATTGGTGCTGAAAATCCACTTTTTCCATGACTTGCTACGGGGTCCTTGAATGAGCTTTCGGACAGGAACGTTGGGGTCCGTCTATATGGGCCGAGACGGTCGCAATGCACCTAGTCTTGCGACTCTGGGACATTTATAAATGCCGTCATTTTCGTGATGCAAAAATGAATTGAAGTCATTGCAAATGTACAAGGCTGTTTCTCGGCCCGAGAACCTTCTAGAGCCACGTAAATCACCACGCACTATCGACCTGAGGTCTAGAACAGGATTCTAATGCTTCGGAACTCTAGATCTGACGGTTCTTTAAAAGTTCCAACAAGGTTAACAAATGCAGATAGTGTATGTCTCTACGCACCCCAATGGGTCCCTCCTTCCAAGCTGTGTGTGTGTGTGATTTAGTTTTCCTTAGAAATTTTATGGGAAAAATGACAGATTTACAGTTCATGGGGGTTGCCTAATCACACATTTTACGTTTTGGAAAGATCAGACTTTTTTAACCCCTCGAAACAGCCCTTGAGACACCAATTATGGCACTTCCGGTTGGCACAGGAAGCTATAAGTCAACACATATCCTCATTGGGGTATGCTTTTACAGAATCCTAAGTCTTTACGTAAAAAATTGACTGATTTACACAGGGTTGAATGCACTATGTCCATCAAACTGCAGGCAGGGTATGGATAAACACTTTTAGGGTGATTTTAACCACTTCCGGTTGGTCCAGGAAGCTTAGAATCAACACAGGTAGACCTCGTAGTGGCCTGATGGACTGTCACCGAAGACAGGTTCATTCGACATTCATAACCCACATAGGCTTCAGGTTGAATTTAGGGTTGCAGGCAATGTATTCCTATGGGGAGAGAAGTCAACGCAAAAGGTTTGATGTAAACATCTTCTTTTAACTGTTAAGGGTTAATGCCACACGGTCAAGGTTAGGCTTGCACGGATCAGAAGGAGCTCAGGTACGTACCTGAGGTTGAATTGTGCTTCTCTCACTGTCACCCAAAAGCAAATGACGTTGTGGGGCAGGCTTCATTTTGGGCCTACTTTTCTAATGGTCGCTGCGCTTAGACCGAGCGAGCTACAGTCAAGAAAGATATCTCGTTGAACTCGGCACGGCCTAGTGATTATGGTAATGCCATTGCCTGCTCTCTGTGTCTTTAAGCACTGCACTTTGTCACTCCATCCTTGCTGTGTGTGTGTGTGTGTGAGAGAGGTTTTCTTTGACATCTGTTGGGAGAAATGACTGACTTACAGTTCATGGGGGTTGCCTAATCACACATATGAGGTTTTGAAAAGATCAGACCTTTTTAACCCTTGGAAACAGCCACTATGACACCATTTAAGGCACTTCCGGTTGGCACAGGAAGCTATAAATAAACTAATATCCTGATTGGGGTATGCCTTTACAGAATCCTGAGTTATAAGTCTTTACGTTAAGAACTGAGTTATTTACGGAGGGTTTAGTGAGTGTGTGTTATTTCAGAAAATCATAGAAAATCACAGAAATCTCGCAGAGCTCCGCAGCACACTTGAAAAAGATTTGTATGAACACCCTGCAACTGGATCTGTAACTGTTAAAAAAAAAACTGTCATTGTACGATTTCTCTTTAATGACGATAGATAAATGGCTGGTTCTTTTTTTATTGATACCGGAGGCTCTTTGACAAGAAGCGGAACATTGTTCTCAATTTTCATTTTGGACCTTTAATCCCAGAGAAATGGCCATAACTCAAAAACCGTTGAGGCCTAGACGCCATCTTTTGTTCGGGGCCAACTGCCCATTATGCCAAACCTACGCTCACCAAGTTTCGGCTTCGAAATATTTTCAGTTTTGGAGATAAGGCCACGTCGTGATTCGTGATGTTTTGTACAATTGCAGTATGATTGCTTATGCCCTCTTGTGGGATTTTCCGGGACAGCGGAAAAATGACCAAAATTTGATTATTTGAAAAAACGGAAACCTAATGTCCGAGAAAGTTAGTTTGATGACTTCCCGGTAGGTCCGGCCTGCCGCTTGGCCCGACGCCGTCCGCGAATTTTAGAAACGTTTTCGGACGTCTAGTAAGGGACCGTACATTTGCAATATGGACTTTCTCACTAACCATACAGAAAATGTCAAAATGTTCCCTTAAGGTATGAAGAGCAGAGAAGCAGGGGAAGATTTTAGTCTGCGGAACTTTTTTCCTCAAAAATGTTCCGAAAGTGGTCAAAACGACCGTTGTTTGGGAAGGTTGAAAAACACGTGGTAATGCAGTTAAAAAAACAGCTGTACCGTAAGTTCCGTATGGAATATTTTGATTCTGCACCCAGCTATGAATAGCAGAGAAGTAGACGAATATCCCATTCACTCTAAATTCTTGTGTAACTTGCTGCAGTATTGGTCAAAATAGACACTGCTTGCCAAAATGTCACAGAAACTGATGTTGGTGCTGTTACTTAAACTCCAGTAACTTTTGATGCGAATATCATTTTTGCCTCCAAACTCCAGATTTGAGTAGCAGAGAAGTAGACGAAGCTGGAACACTTGACATTTCTTGTCTAAATGGTTGCAAAGTGGATTTATTAGCTGATGTGTCAAACATAGCTTGATTTCACTTACAAAGAATGTCATGGTTTTCTTCCGTCGAAAGAGAGGAGGACTTGTAAACATCTTTAATAAAGATGAAAATATGAACAATATACAAAAACAATAAACGTGAAAAAAAACGAAACAGCCCTATCTGGTGCAACAAACACAGAGACAGGGACAATTACCCACAAAACACGTAAAGATTATGGCTGCCTAAATATGGTTCCCAATCAGAGACAACGATAAACACCTGCCTCTGATTGAGAACCACTCTAGACAACCATAGACTTTTCTAGACAACTAAACTACACCACAATACCATTACCTACAAAAAAAACCTAGACAAAACACACCACATAAATAACCCATGTCACCCATGCCTGACCAAAATAATAAAGAAAACACAAAATACTAAGACCAGGGCGTGACATTGAGTTTCTTGAGAGATCCAATGAAAGCGGAAGGAGGACATAAAAAGGACAAGAAAGTGAAAAACGGAAACAGTATAACAGATATCAAAAATTCTATACAGACAACTTGATCGAGACCGTTGCGAATTGGTTGATATTGGAACGGCATTTCTAGCTTAAAAGGTGTAGGAGGAGTGTCTCCTCATGATTTTGGCCCTGCAGCGTCTGCGAGTATCCTAGCCAACGGTTCCATTTTGGAATATCAAAATTGACACAGAGAGCTGTTAGTGAAGAGCAGGTGAGGGGTTTCTTAAATCGCTCTCCCTCGAGAACGGTAGACCCAATTTTAAAAGCGTTTCCGCCCTTGAGAAGCAGAGAAGTAGAGGAAAATTTTATGCCAAACTATGTTTGTTTAGTGGTCAAAACGATAGTTGTTTGGGCAAGTAATAAATAGCCTTGCTGCTGGCATGATTTACAGACACTTGAAAGTGAGGCGATGGGTTACGAAAACGGCTATAGTTACAGATTGGTAGCCCCGATTTGAAATCCGCCTTCATCTATGTAATGTCCTTAAAACAACTCAAAATTAGGCTCAGTAGTGTGTGTGGCCTCCACGTGACTGTATGACCTCCCTACAATGCCTGGGCATGCTCCTGGTGAGGTGGCAGATGGTCTCCTGAGGGATCTCCTCCTAGACCTGGACTAAAGCATCCTCCAACTCCTGGACAGTCTGTGGTGCAATGTGGCGTTGGTGGATGGAGCGAGACATGATGTCCCAGATGTGCTCAATTGGATTCAGGTCTGGGGAACGGGCGGGCAAGTCCATAGCATCAATGCCTTCCTCTTGCAGGAACTGCTGACACACTCCAGCCACATGAGGTCTAGCATTGGCTTGCATTAGGAGGAACCCAGGGCCAACCGCACCAGCATATGGTCTCACAAGGGGTCTGAGCACATGGCGAGCACATGGAGGGCTGTGCGGCCCCCCAAAGAAATGCCACCCCACACCATGACTGACCCACCGCCAAAGACTCTGGCACGTCTGTCACTTGTGCTCAGTGTGAACCTGCTTTCATCTGTGAAGAGCACAGGGCGCCAGTGGCGAATTTGCCAATCTTGGTATTCTCTGGCAAATGCCAAACGTCCTGCACGGTGTTGGGCCTTAAGCACAACCCCCACCTGTGGACGTCGGGCCCTCATACCACCCTCATGGAGTCTGTTTCTGACCGTTTGAGCAGACACATGCACATTTGTGGCCTGCTGGAGGTCATTTTTGCAGTGCTCTGGCTGTGCTCCTCCTCCTCTTCCTTGCACAAAGGCGGAGGTAGCGGTCCTGCTGCTGGGTTGTTGCCCTCCTACGGCCTCCTCCACGTCTCCTGATGTACTGGCCTGTCTCCTGGTAGCGCCTCCATGCTCTGGACACTACGCTGACAGACACAGCAAACCTTCTTGCCACAGCTCGCATTGATGTGTCATCCTGGATGAGCTTGCACTACCTGAGCCACTTGTGTGGGTTGTAGACTCCGTCTCATGCTACCACTAGAGTGAAAGCACCGCCAGCATTCAAAAGTGACCAAAACATCAGCCAGGACGCATAGGAACTGAGAAGTGGTCTGTGGTCCCCACCTGCAGAACCACTCCTTTATTGGTGGTGTCTTGCTAAATGCCTATCATTTCCACCTGTTGTCTATTCCATTTGCAAAACAGCATGTGCAATTTATTGTCAATCAGTGTTGCTTCCTAAGTGGACAGTTTGATTTCACAGAAGTGTGATTGACTTGGAGTTACATTGTGTTGTTTAAGTGTTCCCTTTATTTTTTTGAGCAGTGTATATACAGTTGAAGTTGGAGGTTTACATACTTAGTTTCTCACAATTCCTGACATTTAATCCTAGGAAAAATTCCCTGTTTTAGGTCAGTTAGGATTCCACCTTATATTTTAAGAATGTAAAATGTCAGACAAATAGAGAGAATGATTTATTTCAGCTTTTATTTATTTCATTGCATTCCCATTGTGTCAGAAGTTTACATACACTCAATTAGTATTTGGTAGCATTGACTTTAAATTGTTTAACTTTGGTCAAACGTTTTGGGTAGCCTTCCACAAGCATCCCACAATAAGTTGGGTGCATTGTGGTCCATTCCTCCTGACAGAGCTGGTGTAACTTAGTCAGGTTAATAAGCCTCCTTGCTCACACACGCTTTTTCAGTTCTCCCCACAAATGTTCTTTTGGACTGACCTCAGGGCTTTGTGATGGCCACTCCAATACCTTGACTTTGTTGTCCTTAAGCCATTTTGCCACGACTTTGGAGGTATGCTTGGGGTTATTGTACATTTGGACCAAGCTTTAACTTCTGACTGATGTTACTTCAATATATCCACAATTTTCCTCCTCATGATGGCATCTATTTTGTGAAGTGCACCAGTCCCTCCTGCAGCAAAGCACCCCCACAACATGTGCTTCACAGTTGGGATGGTGTTCTTCGGCTTGCAAGCGTCTCCCTTTTTCCTCCAAACATAACGATGGTCATTATTGCCAAACAGTTCTATTTTTGTTTCATCAGACCAGAGGACATTTCTCCAAAAAGTATGTTCTTTGTCCCCATGTGCAGTTGCAAACCGTAGTCTTTTAGTTTGGAGCTTCTTCCTTGCTGAGAGGCCTTCCAGATGATGTCGATATAGGACTCGTTTTACTATGGATATAGATACTTTTGCACCTGTTTCCTCCAGCTTCTTCACAAGGTCCTTTGCTGTTGTTCTGGAATTGAGTTGCACTTTTCGCACCAAAGTACGTTCATCTCTAGGAGACAGAATGCGTCTCCTTTCTGAGCGGTAATGATGGCTGCATGGTCCCATGGTGTTTGTACTTGCGTACTATTGTTTGTACAGATCAACGTGGTACCTTCAGGAGTTTGGAAATGTTGTTTCTGAGGTTTTGGCAGATTTTTTTTTCTTCCCATGATGTCAAGCAAAGAGGCACTGCGTTTGAAGGTAGGCCTTGAAATACATCCACAGGTGCACCTTCAATTCACTAAAATGATGTCAATTAGCCTATCAGAAGCTTCTAATACCATGACATACTTTTCCGGAATTTTCCAAGCTGTTTAAAGGCACAGTCATCTTAGTGTATGTAAACGTCTGACCCACTGGAATTGTGATACAGTGAATTATAAGTGAAATAATCTGTCTGTAAAAAATTGTTGGAAAAATTACTTGCGCCATGCAAAAAGTAGATGTCCTAACCGACTTGCCAAAACTATAGTTTGTTGAGTGTTTGAAAAACGAGCTTTAATGACTCCAACCTAAGTGTATGTAAACTTTCGACTTCAACTGTATACAGTGCCTTGCGAAAGTATTCGGCCCCCTTGAACTTTGCGACCTTTTACCACATTTCAGGCTTGAAACATAAATATATAAAACTGTATTTTTTTGTGAAGAATCAACAACAAGTGGGACACAATCATGAAGTGGAATGACATTTATTGGATATTTCAAACTTTTTTAACAAATCAAAAACTGAAAAATTGGGCGTGCAACATTATTCAGCCCCCTTAAGTTAATACTTTGTAGCGCAACCTTTTGCTGCGATTACAACTGTAAGTCGCTTGGGGTATGTCTCTATCAGTTTTGCACATCGAGAGACTGATTTTTTTCCCCATTCCTCCTTACAAAACAGCTCGAGCTCAGTGAGGTTGGATGGAGAGCATTTGTGAACAGCAGTTTTCAGATCTTACCACAGATTCTCGATTGGATTCAGGTCTGGACTTTGACTTGGCCATTCTAACACCTGGATATGTTTATTTTTGAACCATTCCATTGTAGATTTTGCTTTATGTTTTGGATCATTGTCTTGTTGGAAGACAAATCTCCATCCCAGTCTCAGGTCTTTTGCAGACTCCATCAGGTTTTCTTCCAGAATGGTCCTGTATTTGGCTCCATCCATCTTCCCATCAATTTTAACCATCTTCCCTGTCCCTGCTGAAGAAAAGCAGGCCCAAAACATGATGCTGCCACCACCATGTTCAACAGTGGGGATGTTGTGTTCAGGGTGATGAGCTGTGTTGCTTTTACGCCAAACATAACATTTGCATTGTTGCCAAAAAGGGCAATTTTGGTTTCATCTGACCAGAGCACCTTCTTCCACATGTTTGGTGTGTCTCCCAGGTGGCTTGTGGCAAACTTTAAACGACACTTTTTATGGATATCTTTAATGGCTTTCTTCTTGCCACTCTTCCATAAAGGCCAGATTTGTGCAATATACGACTGATTGTTGTCCTATGGACAGAGTCTCCCACCTCAGCTGTAGATCTCTGCAGTTCATCCAGAGTGATCATGGGCCTCTTTGCTGCATCTCTGATCAGTCTTCTCCTTGTATGAGCTGAAAGTTTAGAGGGACGGCCAGGTCTTGGTAGATTTGCAGTGGTCTGATACTCCTTCCATTTCAATATTATCGCTTGCACAGTGCTCCTTGGGATGTTTAAAGCTTGGGAAATCTTTTTGTATCCAAATCCGGCTTTAAACTTCTTCACAACAGTATCTCGGACCTGCCTGGTGTGTTCCTTGTTCTTCATGATGCTCTCTGCGCTTTTAACGGACCTCTGAGACTATCACAGTGCAGGTGCATTTATACGGAGACTTGATTACACACAGGTGGATTGTATTTATCATCATTAGTCATTTAGGTCAACATTGGATCATTCAGAGATCCTCACTGAACTTCTGGAGAGAGTTTGCTGCACTGAAAGTAAAGGGGCTGAATAATTTTGCACACCCAATTTTTCAGTTTTTGTTTGTTAAAAAAGTTTGAAATATCCAATAAATGTCAATCCACTTCATGATTGTGTCCCACTTGTTGTTGATTCTTCACAAAAAAATACAGTTTTATATCTTTATGTTTGAAGCCTGAAATGTGGCAAAAGGTCGCAGAGTTCAAGGGGGCCGAATACTTTCGCAAGGCACTGTATGTTTACATGACTTATTTGAATGATTTCCCACCCTTTTATCCCTCAGAAGACAGCCATATCTTCTTTGGACCATGTTGACGTCCTCTGATGAATAAACGTGTATTTGGTGGTCGGTATGCATCAACACCCATTTATCACTTCACTGCACCATTTATCCAGTACAACTGCTTCACGGCACAGAAATGGCAAAGGAATCACTGAATTCATCTCGAACAAGCTGATCAAAATAAATAACTCTACGATAAAGCTTGCAACCTTCACACCTATACCCATAGACACATTGCATAAGCTCAGAACAACAAAATCAAGCCCTTTAACATAGCTCTTCTCACCTTGTGAGGGACGCATGCTGTTTAAATGTCCCAAATGTTGATTTAGATATCCAGATATTTTACAGATTTTGACTATCAGTAATGTCATGATATGTTTGGTGAAGTAATAAAGAAGGTGACATATTTTGGGTAGACGTTCCCTTGACAGTTTATAGCTATATATGGACATGTTATATAGGATTATTCATAAAGTTTTTTATCATACCATTTTATTGTGTACGAGATCATTTGGGTTGAAAAGTGTTTTTTTCTCTGACATAAATAAATACAAATAAACAATTCCAGATGAAAGCCAAAGGTCATAGCTTGCTAAGGAGGGAAAACACTACATGGATACAATTTTGCCCTCTTGCTAGATAGATGACTAAAACTACAGTGAAACAGTGCAAAACGTCTGCCAGCTCAAATCATTTGAGTTCTCATGTTTATTTATTTTTTTACATTGTATTTAACGTTTATTTAACTAGGCAAATCAGTTAGGAAAAATTCGTATTTACAATGACAGCCCACCTAATCCGAACGGCGCTGGGCCAATTGTGTGCCGCCCTATGAGCGCCCTAATCCTAAAGTGTATGTTTCACGAAGCTATGAGCTACAGTGTCGCAAAGCTGCTATTTAGAATGCTGGCTGGTGGCAATAATGTATTTATTTAGCCTACTTGTTCAAAAAGTCAAGTGGGGAATTTAAACATTGCAGATTGTGAAATTAATTTTTGATACAACAGCATACTTATCAGTAACCAATAAACATATATATTTTTAAATACAACTGTCCTGTAGGCCAATAGCATACTTTAGTTGTCCTCGAGCTCTCTTGCAGCTTGGAAAGAAAGTTTGTGCTCTGTAAAACCAGTCTATTAACACCAAATAATACAATCAGTCCGTCAAAAGAGTAAATTACTAGGGATTGTTTCATTATGCAGACAATGCAGTCGATGCAGTTTTCAATTTCGAGTCTCATACAAAGGGTCTGAAAACTTATGTAAATACCTTTATTTTCATTAGCAAAAATGTATAAAAACCTGCTTTCACTTTGTCATTATGGGGAATTGTGTGTAGATTGCTGAGGATTTGTACTTATTTAATCCATTTTAGAATATGGCTGTAATGTAACAAAATGTGGACAAAGTAAAGGGGTCTGATAACTGTGTCAAATATGTAAGTTAAAAGCACCATGTGTGAGTATCCCTGACCTTGCCAATACACAAAATGATCTGTGAATGGATCAGTAGTTTATCAATCAGGACCTTGATTGGCTTGTCAACAGTAACAAGGGGTGATGTGCAACAATTTTCTTGGGGGACCATTTTTTTCTTTGGGACAATCAGGCCGTTATGGTAAAGTGGCCAGACGGAAGCCATTCCTCAGTAAAATGCACATGACAGCCTGCTTGGAGTTTGCCAAAAGACACCATGAGAAACAAAATTCTCTGGTCTGATGAAACCAAGATTGAACTCTTTGGCCTGAATGACAAGCGTCATGTCTGGATGAAACCTGGCACTATCCCTAGGGATGGTAGTGATGGCAGCATGCGGAGGGGATGTTTTTCAGCGGCAGGGACTGGAAGACTAGTCAGGATCGAGGGAAAGATGAATGGAGCAAAGAACAGAGAGATCCTTGATGAAAATCTTATCCAGAGTGCTCAGGACCTCAGACTGGGGTGAAGGTTCACCTTCCAGCAAGACAACGACACTAAGCACACAGCCAAGTCAAAGCAGGAGTGGCTTCGGGACAAGGCTCTGAATGTCCTTGAGTGGCCCAGCCAGAGCCCGGATTTGAACCCGATCAAACATCTCTGGAAAGACCTGAAAATAGCTGTGCAGCAACGCTCCCCATCCAACCTGACAGAGCTTGAGAGGACCTGTAAAGAAGGTGTTCCTTTTGTCCAGGTGGGAAAGGGCAGTGTTACGTGCGATTGAGATTACGTCATCTGTGGATCTGTTGGCGGTATGTGAATTTGATTGGGTCTGGGGTTTCCGGGATGATGGTGTTGATGTAAGCCATGACCAGGCTTTCAACGCACTTCATGGTTACCGACGTGATGGCTATTGGGCGGTAGTCATTTAGGCAGGTTACCTTCGCTTTCTTGGGCACAGGGACTACGGTGCTCTGCTTGAAACATGTAGATATTACAGACTCGGTCAGGGAGAGTTTGAAAATGTCAGTGAAGACACTTGCCAGTTGGTCTGTGCATGCTTTAAGTACACGTCCTGGTAATCCGTTTGGCCCCTCGGCCTTGTGAATGTTGACCTGTTTAAAAGTCTTGCTCAAATCGGCTGCGGAGAACATGATGACACTCTCGTCCGGGAATAGTTGGTGCTCTCATGCATACTTCAGTGTTGCTTGCCTTGAAGCGAGCCTAAAATTAATTTAACTCGTCTGGTAGGCTCGTGTCACTGGGCAGCTCACGGCTGGATTTTCCTTTGTAGTTAAAAGGTTGCAAGCCCTGCCACATCCGACAAGCGTCAGAGCCGGTGTAGTGGAATTCAATCTTAGTCCTGTATTGACGCTTTGCTTGTTTTATTGTTTGTCTGTGGGCATAGCAGGAGTTCTTATAAGAGTGTCCCGTTCCTTAAAAGCATCAGCTCAAACCTATAGCTCAGTCTGGATGTTGTTTGGAATCCATGGCTTCTGTTTGGGATATGTACACTACTGTTCAACCGTTTATGGTCACTTAGAAATGTCCTAGTTTTTGAAAGTAAAGAACATATTTGGTCCATTAAAATAACACCAGGTCGTTCAAAAATACAGTGTAGACATTGTTAATATTGTAAATGACTATTTTACCTGGAAATGTCTGATTTTATGTGGAATGTATACATACTGTATGCGTACAGATGCCCATTATCAGCAACCATCATTCCTGTGTTCCAATGGCACGTTGTGTTAGCTAATCCAAGTTTATCATAACCCTTTTGCAATTATGTTAGGACACATGATCTTATTAAATAAGCAATAAACTGGCCTTCTTTAGACTGGTTGAGTATCTGAAGCATCAGCATTTGTGTTTGATTACATGCTCAAATGGCCAGAAACAAAGAACTTTCTTCTGACAAATGAAGGCTATTCCATGCGAGATATTTCCAAGAAACTTTAGATATCATACAACGCTTTGTATTACTCCCTTCACAGAACAGCAAACTGGCCCTAACCAGAATAGAAAGAGGAGTGAGAGGCCCCGGTGCACAACTGAGCAAGAGGACAAGTACATTACAGTGTCTAGTTTGAGAAACAGATGCCTCACAAGTCCTCAACTGGCAGCTTCATTAAATAGTACCTGCAAAACACCAATTTCAACATCAACAGTGAAGAGGCGACTCCGGGATGCTGTCCTTCTAGGCAGAGTTGCAAAGAAAAAGCCATATCTCAGACTGCCAATAAAAAGAAAATATTAAGATGTGCAAAAGAACAAAGACACTGGACAGACTCTACCTAGAAGTCCACCATCCAAAATAGCACAGTTGGTTAGGAGCCCGTAAAACAACAGCCATCCCCTCCGGCGCCATTATTATATTGGCTAGATGCAGGCCATGTGTCACTGTCTGTCACTTCAAATTTGTCTCCCGACCTGTGTGCACCTACGTTGTAAAATGTCAAAGGCTAGGTTGTAGCAACCTTATGTTTATAGGGGACATTTAGTAGCCTAAATGTATGTATGTATGTAGTAGTAGTAGCCTAAACATGTAGTTGTTACGGCTTTCTAGGTGTGGTGAAGGAGAGTCGGACCAAACTGCAGCGTGTAGATTGCGATCCATGTTTAATGAAACAAAAGTAAACGAATAAACACAAAACACTACAAAACAATCAGAGACAACGATAAACACCTGCCTCTGATTGAGAACCACTCCAGACAGCCATAGACTAGATAACCCCACTAGCTGCCAGTCTGCTACAATCCCAATACATACACACCAAAACCCCAAGACAAAACACACCACAATACAAAAACCCCATGCCACACCCTGGCCTGACCCAGTACATGAAGAAAAACACAAAATACTTAGACAGGGCGTGACAGAACCCCCCCCCCCCCCTAAGGTGCGGACTCCCGAACGCACCTCAAAACAATAGGGAGGGTCCGGGTGGGCATCTGTCCATGGTGGCGGCTCCGGCGCGGGACGTGGAACCCACTCAGTCAATGTCTTAGTCCCCTCTCCTCGCGTCCCTGGATAGTCCACCCTCGCCGCCGACCATGGCCTAGTAGTCCTCACCCAGAACCCCACCGGACTGAGGAGCAGATCGGGACTGATGGACAGCTCGGGACTGATGGACAGCTCGGGAGTGAGGGGAAGCTCGGGAGTGAGAGGAAGCTCGGGAGTGAGAGGAAGCTCGGGAGTGAGAGGAAGCTCGGGAGTGAGAGGAAGCTCGGGAGTGAGAGGAAGCTCGGAAGTGAGAGGAAGCTCGGGAGTGAGAGGAAGCTCGGGAGTGAGAGGAAGCCCGGAAGTGAGAGGAAGCCCGGAAGTGAGAGGAAGCTCGGAAGTGAGAGGAAGCCCGGGAGTGAGAGGAAGCCCGGGAGTGAGAGGAAGCCCAGGCAGGTAGTTCGATCTACCAGATCCTGGCTGGCTGGTGGTTTCAGCAGATCCTGGCTGACTGGCAGATCCTGGCTGACTGGCAGATCCTGGCTGACTGGCGGATCTGGCGGATCCTGGCCGACTGGCGGATCCTGGCCGACTGGCAGTTCTGGCAGATCCCGGCTGACTGGCAGATCTGAAAGAGTCTGGTTGACTGGCAGATCTGAAAGAGTCTGGTTGACTGGCAGATCTGAAAGAGTCTGGTTGACTGGCAGATCTGGAAGAGTCTGGCTGACTGACGGATCCTGGCAGACTAAAAGATCTGGCTGCTCCATGCTGACTGGCGGCTCTGGCTGCTCCATGCTGACTGGCGGCTCTGGCTGCTCCATGTAGGCTGACAGCTCTGGCGGCTCCGTGCAGACTGGCAGCTCCTTGCAGACTGGCAGCTCCTTACAGACTGGCAGCTCCTTGCAGACTGGCATCTCTGGCTGCTCCATGCAGACTGACATCTCTGGCTGCTCCATGCAGACTGACATCTCTGGCTGCTCCATGCAGACTGACATCTCTGGCTGCTCCATGCACACTGACATCTCTGGCTGCTCCATGCACACTGACAGCTCCTTGCAGACTGACAGCTCTGGCTGCTCCATACAGACTGAAAGCTCTGGCTGCGCTGAACAGGCAGGAGACACCAGCAGCGCTGTAGAGGAGGAAGGCTCTGGCAGCGCTGAACAGGCGGGAGACTCCGGCAGCGCAGGAGAGGCGAGGCGCACTGTAGGCCTGATGCGTGGTGCTGGTACTGGTGGTAGTGAACCGAGAACACGCACAGGAAGCCTGGTGCGGGGAGCTGCTACCGGAGGGCTTGAGTGTGGAGGTGGCACAGGATGGGCTAGACCGTGAAGGGTTACTGGAGATCTTGAGAGCAGTGCTGGCACAGGACGTGCAAGGCTAGGGATGTGCACAGGAGGCCTGGTGCGTGAGGCTGGCACCACCTTCACCAGCCGACTAAGACGCACCTCAGGACGAGTATGGAGCGCTAACCCAGGTGCCATCAAATCCCCGACACGTTCCGTCGGGCGAATTCCATGCAAAAAGCACCAACACAGCAACTCCCTCATTTCTCTCTCCTCCAATTTCCCCATTAACTCCTTCACAGTCTCTGCTTCGCTCACCTCCAACACCGGCTCTGGTCTCATCCTTGGCTCAGGTCTGACTCCTGACTCTGCCACACTCTCCCTGAGCCCCCCCCCCCAATACATTTTTGGGGCTGATTCTCAGGCTTCCATCTGCTACGCCGTGCTGCCTCCTCATATCTGCGCCTCTCAGCTTTCTCCGCCTCCAGTTCTTCCTTGGGGCGGCGATATTCCCCAGGCTGAGCCCAGGGTCCTTTACCGTCCAGTTCTTCCTCCCATGTCCATTTCTCCAGGTGGTGCAGCCTCTCCCACTGCAGCTGCTGCTGCTCCTGCTGCTGCTGCCTCTGTTGCCTCTCCTGTGGCTCCTGCCTGTTAACACGCTGCTTGGTCCGTTGGTGGTGGGTGATTCTGTTACGGCTTTCTAGGTGTGGTGAAGGAGAGTCGGACCAAACTGCAGCGTGTAGATTGCGATCCATGTTTAATGAAACAAAAGTAAACACGAATAAACACAAAACACTACAAAACAATAAACGTAACGAAAACCGAAACAGCCTATACTTGTCAACTAAATACAGCGACAGGAACAAAGACACTAAGGACAATCACCCACGACAAACTCAAAGAATATGGCTGCCTAAATATGGTTCCCAATCAGAGACAACGATAAACACCTGCCTCTGATTGAGAACCACTCCAGACAGCCATAGACTTTGCTAGATAACCCCACTAGCTACAATCCCAAATACATACACACCAAAACCCCAAGACAAAACACACCACAATACAAAACCCCATGCCACACCCTGGCCTGACCCAATACATGAACAAAAACACAAAATACTTAGACCAGGGCGTGACAGTAGTAGCCTAAACCGTAATAATATCCGTATCCGACGGTTGATGGTTAGATTGGATGATACTCGTGACTGGAAAAATCGGAAGTGTTTTAAGATGCCTAAGTAGATGTTGTCAAAATTCCTATCACCCTGCGTGTTTATAGACCAGACAATCTTCAGATTAGGAGCAGCTGTTATGACAAGTTTGCTGTCACTGTCATAATGCGCATCGGCAGCTCATTTTTCCCCCTACCTTCACCCCACTTGATAGATATTATTCACATTGATAGCTTACTAGGTTAGCAAACGTCCTCATCAAATTTTGATTTATCGTAGTATCATGGGAACAGGAGGCAGTAGCAATCTAAATGATCAGACCGAAACATGTGAGGAGAAGTGATCGGGTGAAATTATTGAGCATAGCGAGTAGATGGAGAAATACATCTTCAATTTATCCAATCAGAGCAGCAGGATCAATGTACAGCCAGCCTTTATAAACAGTTGAGTTAGTTAGACCACACCTCCTCCCTGTAGGCCGTCTCGTCGTTGTTGGTAATCAAGCCTACCACTGTTGTGTCGTCCGCAAACTTGATGATTGAGTTGGAGGCGTGCGTGGCCACGCAGTCGTGGGTGAACAGGGAGTACAGGAGAGGGCTCAGAACGCACCCTTGTGGGGCCCCAGTGTTGAGGATCAGCGGGGTGGAGATGTTGTTGCCTACCCTCACCACCTGGGGGCGGCCCGTCAGGAAGTCCAGTACCCAGTTGCACAGGGCGGGGTCGAGACCCAGGGTCTCGAGCTTGATGACGAGCTTGGAGGGTAGTATGGTGTTAAATGCCGAGCTGTAGTCGATGAACAGCATTCTCACATAGGTATTCCTCTTGTCCAGATGGGTTAGTGCAGTGTGCAGTGTGGTTGAGATTGCATCGTCTGTGGACCTATTTGGGCGGTAAGCAAATTGGAGTGGGTTTAGGGTGTCAGGTAGGGTGGAGGTGATATGGTCCTTGACTAGTCTCTCAAAGCACTTCATGATGACGGAAGTGAGTGCTACGGGGCGGTAGTCGTTTAGCTTAGTTACCTTAGCTTTCTTGGGAACAGGAACAATGGTGGCCCTCTTGAAGCATGTGGGAACAGCAGACTGGGATAGGGATTGATTGAATATGTCCGTAAACACACCAGCCAGCTGGTCTGCGCATGCTCTGAGGGCGCGGCCATATCCGTTACGATGCTCGTTTTGACCAACTTCTCGACACACCCCTATTAAAAATCTTTCTTTAACCTGTCTCCTCCCCTTCATCTACACTGATTGAAGTGGATTTAACAGGTTACATCAAGAAAGGATCATGTCTTTCGTATCTTACAGTCTATGATGTAGTAGAAAGGAGCAGGTGTTTCTAATGTTTTGTACACTCAGTGTAACTGTCACGCTTCAAATGGGGCAGTCTGTGAGTTGTTGCGATTCTGAATGGCTAGGTAACTACCAACAATAATAAGAAACTGCCATGTGGGGAATCGTAAGTGACTCGTTTATGCTAGTTTCAACTTGTTCTTGATACCATGTGTTTTGAGGTGTTTAGACTGATTTCATGTCAATGCTAATATGGCTAGAATTCGCTACCTAGCTAACCAACAACTGTAACAATGTATTTTAGAGAAAAGTACTCATTGTGCAAATGTATTTATGCTTTAAATAAACATTGGAGAAGAAATATAGTTTATATGTTGTCAACAATCTAAGCCAACCCCGTATGTTTTGCCCCATAGTTGCACAGGCGTCAGTTGTTTTGCTGAACAGTCAACCCATCTATACCATGTAGAACAAACATGCGTCTCTGATACACGTTGGTTGTGTTGCAAAAAATGTACCTGTCTATACCATGTAAAACAAACATATGTCTCTAATAAGGAATCACATCTCAGCTCTATCTGTAAAATTCCTAAAATGTTGCCAAAACATGGCTCAAGTGGTAGCTACTGATAGAAAAATACCCAGATTACCATATTCTCAGAATTTCAGAAATTAGTATATTTACAGCAGCATGTCTGTGCTTTCTCACATTTGTCATTTAAGCAATGATGATGCCCCAGTTATACCAAAACAATACACAACAGAGTTCAATTTCCAAGTTTTAATGTGGAAAAATAGACACATTTCACATAATCACTTGGGACCAGTGTTTTGGGTAATATTTACTCACAGTAATATATTACTTTTATGAGTAATATAACAAGTTACTGTCTTCAAATATTGTAACATTATTACAGCTACTATTTCAAGTAACCCATATATTACCTTCAGAAGAACGTCTCTACTGGTGTGTTATGAGTATTCTTTAAATTGGGCGACCCTCTGACGTGAGTAACTACAGGCCCATTAGTCTACTACCTGTGGTGTTGAAGGTTGTTAAAGTGTGTAGCAGACACACTTGGCAACTATGGGCGTTAAAAGGGTGGGACAAGACGCTCGTTCACATGCGCCAAATAGATTGTGATTTTTAAAGGGAAACCGACGTGCATGTGCACTGTGTTATAAATCAGAATATTTTTGTGCGTAAGCAAGCACTTTCTGTGTTTCGTCCATACGCCACCTTTTGACGTGAATCCTCTGCACAGTTTTGTAAATGAGGCCCCAGAACTCTGTTTACAGGCAAAAAAATGAAAGCTCAGGAGCACCTTCTAAGATGCACTGCAAATACTTTTAACACCCCCATTGATTCTCATTAACCTTAATAGTTTAATTGCTACAGTCACCTGGGTGCTGGTTTGGTTGGCTGGTGTGCAGACTGAGATGTTGGGAGGGACAGGATGTGCAGACCCTGGGCAGGGGACTGGTGTACCACACTGATACTCCCCCCCCCTCTCTCTCTGCTCAGCATGCTGCCGCCCTGCTTTACACGATGAGCCTCTAAATCACGTGGAGGAGTAACAGGGCCATCATTGGCTGATGCCATAAATAAATAACGCCCTCTTTTTAATCCCCTGAAACAATTATTATTCTGTTCCTCTGTAGTGACTGTTGTTACTTGGAGCCGACATGGTCCCTCTGCATTTCAGCTACAGTACGGCTCCAGACATACAGAACAGTAAGAAGGGCTAAATTAACCTCTTGCGACGAGCAATCCCGTATCCGGGAGCGTAATCATAGCCTCAAATGCATTAGCATAACGCAGCGGACATAAATACCCCTAGAAACTTTTCCTATTCATGAAAATCGCAAATGAAATGAAATAAATATATTCAAACACAAGCTTAGCCTTTTGTTAAAACTTCTTAGCGCCACACGTCCCTCTAGGGCACCCCCCCCCACTGCTCAACTGACACAGTAGCACACAGAACGCAAAAAATATTCTTAGAAATATTTAACCTCCACACATTAACAAGTCCAATAGCTCAAATGAAAGATAAACACCTTGTTCATCTATCCACCAAGTCAGATTTCTAAAATGTTTTACGGCGAAAACATAGCACATATTTATGTCAAACCACCACCAAAGATATGCTAATTTACATAGCCATTTTGTAGAACAATAGATGCAATCACAAAAGCAGGATTAAAAGTAAAATAATTCACTAACCTTTTGAAAGTCTTCATCAGATGACAGGAATAGGACATGTTATACAGTACATTTATGTTTTTTTCAATAATATGCTAATTATATCCATAAATCACGGTTTACATAGAAGGTCATGGCTAAAACATGCTACAACAATGCCTGGAGAAATTATGGTAACTGCCAGATAACAGAAATACACATCATAAACGTTGACTAAATATACATGTTCTACATATACTTAGAAAGATACACTTCTTCTTAATAAAACAGCTGTGTTACATTTATTTTGAACTTTCGTTCACTAGGCTATAATGTGAGTCGGCGCTCAGGAATTAGCATTTTGGCTCCTCCACAGAAACCCACATTTAACACATAAATGTTCCCTTACCTTTGCTGTTCTTCCATCAGAAGACCTGGAAGGGTTTATACTTACCAAAAACAGCTTTAGTTTTGAAGTGTGTGTCTTTCGGTTATCAAACACGACATATTTCGGTTGAAATGCAGCCAAAAAGTAAAGTTAGTTCGCACCAAAACGTCGAAATTACATATTATATGTCGACTAAACTTGTCAAACTTGGTTCAGAACACAGCGTTAGCATGCTATATAGCTTCACCGCAATTCTCAGGACAAAGGAAAAATCCTTTACAATTATTAGACTGCAGGGGTTTGGGGACGAAAGCTCTTAGAGCGTACCTTACATAACCAAGCTTCACATGGGTTGGTAGTTGCGCTTTATCCAGGACCGACAGACATCTTATTTTTTTTCCATTCACCCATTGTTTTGAATCCGGCTTTGTTTTGTGTATCAGTTCATAAACCATGTTTCATGGAATCGGTACATTGAAAATATCTTCCCAACTATATGGCTCAGCTGTCAATTTTTGGTCCTTAAATGGAACTGGTATACTTTTTTATTTATCACAATGTTCTTTAACACATTTCGGTCTTTAATGCAGGGCCAACAGATAAGATCCTTACTTTCTCCCTATTCCAATTGCCTCTTCCATTTTTACGATAATGCTGCAATTACTTGGCTATAATTTTGAGTAGAGCAAACATTTCCATCTATTTTTGGCCAAGTGGCCAAGTGTGTGCAGGCAAACACAGTACACTGAAGAACGGTGTATAGAATCTGGCAATGGTGTTGCAATTGTTATGGTATTGTAATTGTTCCTGAAGTGAGATGGCAAAAGTTAGTATTTTTGGGACATAATGATTTTACAGGTTCCCCTTGAGCCTGTGTAAGGATCAGATTTTTTTAATTTTTTTAACAGAACGGTTGTTAGATTTAGTTTAGTAATTTTTTGGGGGTAGTTTGTTACATTTTTTGTGAATTCCATCCCTCACAGTAGGTGGTTGGATGAACATGTCTCAGCCTCCAGTATTTATGCTGCAGTAGTTTATGATTCGGGGGGCTAGGGTCAGTTTGTTATATCTGGAGTACTTCTCCTGTCCTATTCGGTGTCCTGTGTGAATCTAAGTGTGCGTTCTCTAATTCTCTCCTTCTCTCTTTCTTTCTCTCTCGGAGGACCTGAGCCCTAGGACCATGCCCCAGGATTACCTGACATGATGACTCCTTGCTCTCCCCAGTTCACCTGGCCGTGCTGCTGCTCCAGTTTCAACTGTTCTGCCTTCTTATTATTCGAACATGCTGGTCATTTATGAACATTTGAACATCTTGGCCATGTTCTGTTATAATCTCCACCCGGCACAGCCAGAAGAGGACTGGCCACACCACATATGCTCTATCTAATTCTCTCTTTTTTTTCTCTCTCTCGGAGGACCTGATCCCTAGGACCATGTAGCTGAACACCTACCCAGGTGTTAGTCTTTCAATTTCATTACCATCTATACAAAAGGGGACATCTTAGGAATAATGCTGTACTGTAATGTAAACACCCAACCATCAATAGAGAAGTGGTTGACAGAAGAAGAGTGGCTGGGAGAGGGAGAGGAGTACGTATGCGTGGGGGTAGAAGACAGAGGAAGATCGAGCTGTAGTCTCGGATGAGATTAGGGCTACTATAATTGATCATGTAAAGAATCATGGTCAATCAATGAGAGAGGCTGGTCTGAGAGTGCAGCCAAATCTGCAACGCTCAACAGTGGCTTCTATTGTGAGAAATGTATGGAAAAACAACAGGTAAGATGTGCAGTCTGCAAGGGCATCTGACTGAACTGCACATTACAGAAGTGAATTAAGCAAAGCCTCCAAACCCACTTGTGTGTAATTGTTTTTGTATTTCTGCTTAGGACCCAATGGTTACCTCCTACAGGCAGGAGAGGTAGGATTTTCACTGCTATGCAGGAAACTGCAATCGTTGACATGCTAATCAGGAACAATGGCATATAAAACCTACAGAGATTCGGGACAGAGTTTTGGAAATATTCACAATGTAAGCATAACTATTTCTAGAGTCCTGAAACAACATCAAGTCTGGATGATGCAGTTGTACTCTGTCTCCTTCGAGAGGAACTCTGAACGGGTCAAGCAACTCAGGAACCAATATTTCCAGGTAAGCTGACTATAAAATACAGAACTGGTTTTGTACAAAACCAAACAGGGCAGAGGCACACAATGGCATGTTTTTAGGTATAATGTAAACTATCGTAATAGCTTATTGCATCATGTCTGATTCATTCCTGTAACATATACTGCAGTGAATTCTAAAGAGTAGATAGGTGTCATTCTTGTTTTGGAAAGACATTTGACAAAAGATAACACTGTTTAGTGCTACCATTGCTGATTGTGTCTTGACAGCTTTTCCCACTCAGCGTGACCTCCGAGTGTTTTACGTGGAAGCGGTTATTTTTTTAGGTGCGTTTTTACATTATTTCTTCAAAAAGCTGTATGTTCTGTGTTTAATACGTGCCCTTGGTGCACTGCTTGGTGCATTGCTGTTAGAATGAATTGACTCTGAAATCAGCACAGATAATGTCTTAAAGCATACGTTAGGTTAACATAATTCAGTTTTAATGTCCAATGCCCCTATATAAAACAAAATGACACTAGGGGATGTAAAATGGCCTTTCCTTCTTTCATTTGGATATTAAACTCTCAAATGGACCGCATTTTCATGTTGATCTTTGAGAGATCAGTGCCTACTCCAGTAGGTTATATTATTAAACAGAACAGTAATTTGCCTCTGTGGCTCAAGCTATGCTAATATTTTTTGTGATCAACCAAACCCTTTATTCAACTGTAATATGGTTCATTGGATAATTGTGCAGAGTACATTTGGTCTGAACTTAGAGTACACTTGGCTCTGCATTTCAGATAAATTGAATGACATAATTAGTGCGACTGTGAAATACCATGGTGAAGGGGTGGATGGAATTCATTCTGTTTTAAGATGCAGAGTGTCTGAAGCTAATGTCCATTGTGGATAAAGCCTTGTGTAATCCAAGATAAGAAGCATTTGGTTTATTACTTTCACCAGACAGCGTTGATGTTGTTGCAATGGCTTTATTGAAAATGCTGTCAGTGTATACATCTAACCTTTATCATAATTCATGTTCTGTAAGACAATTGCAGAAAGGCACTTTTCTCCCCCCCACCCCCATCTGTTCGAGAATAAATATAATCTTTCCTTTTGACGTTCAGCTGATAAAGACATCAATGGAGCACACAATTGGTTGCCACTATGCGTGGGCATAATACTAAATTAATCCTGACTGTCGGAAAGTGAAGCTTATATCACCACACTGTGATCGTGTTAAGACAATGAAAAAGTAATTTCTTACAATAAACTTCTTGACAGTCTCATTTGCATTAAGATAGGATGTATATATCTCTGATTAAACTTGGCTATTTCTACACCTCATGCTAAAAAAGCAATTTATGGGCGTTGTAGCGTAAACCTTCCATAGAGGCAAGTTGTACGATTAGTTAGCTATTAGGCTCGTAGTCCCAGCATAAATTTATTGAACGGCACAAGCAGCAGCAGAATCAAGCAGCCCCTCTATAATATGATCATTGTCATGCAGTCAGTCAGTGTGAGAACATAAAGAACTTGAAAGCAGAGTTTTTAGGTGACGCTTGGGTAAATTAAGTGGAGCTCATGAGGTGAATTTCTCCTAGCGGTGCCCGTCTTTGGAGAGATTTGAGGGATTACTGGTTTATTTCTGGTAATGTCAGTAAAATGAGGTCTCGCTCAGGTCTGAGTGAGTGTCCTCACTGGTCTAATCCTGAACCTTTGATTCCCAGTTCTGTTACCAGAGGCACCTCTGTGATAGAGAGGTTAATCCTCACATTGATTAAAAACCCTGGCCCTGTTGGCAAAAACACAAGAAAAATGTGTCACCATAATAGCCAGGCACATAAGAATGACAAGATTGATGTGGTAATAAAGTACACTGTGTTCTCAATCTAAAGCGGATGAGACTACCATGGGCTAATCATTGGAATGTGTTTCTAAAATTTGAAATGAAGAGAAACTGTCCTGTGTTTCAATGTTGAGTGGGAGGAGCGCTGGGCAACACTACCTTGTGATGATCGACATGTACCCCTGCTACTCATTCTGAAATGTAGAGTAAAGACAAACTCAAATTTAAACACAAGCCTTAGGCTATTTCTCATACACATGTCATTAAATATATGCATGAGATTGAGCTAAGAGTTTAATTATATTTCTTTTACGGGATATGGTGCCAGCCAAATATTAAACAGAGCTTTGAAACACACAGATTGAAGCCCAGTTGATTAAATTATCTACAGTTGACGGGTTGCCAGGGTTGGTACATAAGACTAAAATAAATTCAAGGCATCTGTGGCTCTTTCTGTGTTTATATGGAGATCGGTCTCTATTTACACTGTAATTTGCCCTGGTCTTGTCACGCCTTGGTCTTAGTATTTTGTGTTTTCTTTAATTATTTGTTCAGCCATGTGTGACATGGGTTTATTGTGTTGTCTTATTGGGGTTTTTGTAGGCATTGGGATTGTGGCTGATTAGGGGTGTGTCTAGCATAGGCTTGGCTGCCTGAGGCGGTTCTCAATAAGTCAGGTGATTCTCGTTGTCTCTGATTGGGAACCATATTTAGGTAGCCTGGGTTTCACTGTGTATTTTGTGGGTGATTGTTCCTGTCTTTGTGTTAGTTAGCACCAGACAGGCTGTATAGGTTTTCGCGTTCCGTTTGTTGTTTTGTTTATATATATAGTTATTTCATGTAACGCTATTCTTCATTAAAAGAACACGAGTAACCACCACGCTGCATTTTGGTCCGACTCTCTTTCAACAGATGAACGCCGTTACAGGTCTCTTGTGTATAACATGTCCACTTTAGCAGTGAGTAGGCCCAACTCTGTTTCCTCTGCATAGTTCCGTTTTTAAATTTCACCTTTATTTAACCAGATATGGTAGTTGAGAACAAGTTCTCATTTACAAATGCGACTTGGTCAAGATAAAGCAAAGCAGTGCGACATGAACAAAAACAGAGTTACACATAAGGCAATAAATGGGTCATAGTGGTGAAATAAAAATGTTGCAATTAAACACTGGAGTGATAGACGTGCAGAAAATGAATGTGCAAGTAGAGATACTGGGGTGCAAAGGAGCAAAAAAAAAAAAAAAAAACAGTATAGGGATGAGGTAATTGGAAGGGCTATTTACAGATGGGCTATGTACAGGTGCAGTGATCTGTGAGCTGCTCTGTCAGCTGGTGCTTAAAGTTAGTGAGGGAGATATGAGTCTCCTGCTTCAGTGATTTTTAGTTCCAGTCGTTGGCAGCAGAGAACTGGAAGGAAAGGCGGCCAAATGAGGAATTGGCTTTGAGGGTGACCAGTAAAATATACCTGCTGGAGCGCATGCTATGGGTGGGTGCTGCTATGGTGACCAGTGAGCTGAGATAAGGTGGGGCTTTACCTAGCAAAGACTTATAGATGACCTGGAGCAAGTGGGTTTGGCAACGAATATGAAGCGAGGGCCAACCAACAAGAGCAAACAGGTCGCAGTGGTGGGTAGTATATAGGGATTTGGTGACAATACAGATGGCACTGTGATAGACTGCATCCAATTTGCTGAGTAGAGTGGAGGATATCTTGTAAATGACATCGCCGAAGTCAAGGATCGGTAGGATAGTCAGTTATACGAGGGTATGTTTGACCGCATGAGTGAAGGATGCTTTGTTGCGAAATAGGAAGCCAATTCTTGATTTAATTTTGGATTGGAGATGATTAATGTGAGTCTAGAAAGAGAGTACAGTCTAACCAGACACCTATAATATGTGGACATCTACAAATACCTCAGAACCATCCAGTAGTGATGCTGTACGGGTGGGCAGGTGCTGGGAGCATGCATTGAAGAGCATACATTTAGTTTTATTTGCATTTAAGAGCAGTTGGAGGCTATGGAAGGAGTGTTGTATGGATGTAGCTCATCTGGAGGTTAGTAAACACAGTTTCCAAAGAATGGCCATAAGTTTCTTAAAGTTATCTGCACCTCAGATTGCAGCCCAAATACATGCTTCACAGAGTTCAAGTAACAGACACATTTCAACAAACTGTCTAGAGGAGACTGCGTGAATCTAGCCTTCATGGTCGAATTGCTGCAAAGAAACACTACTAAATGACACCAATAATAATAAGAGTCTTGCTAGGGCCAAGAAACACAAGCAATGGACATTAGATGGGTGGAAATCTGTTCATTAGTGTTGTGTCCAAATTTGACATTTTTGGTCCCAACCACTGTGTCTTTGTGAGACGCAGATTAGGTGAACAGATGATCTCCGCATATATAGTTCCCACCGTGAACCATGGAGGAAGAGGTGTGATGGTATTTTGCTGGTGACATTGTCTATTGTGATGGTTTGGGATGAGTTGGTTCGCAGAGTGAAGGAAAAACAGCCAAAAAGTGCTCAGCATATGTGACTCACCACCTGGATTTGGTCTTATCCTCTGAGCTAGGGGGCAGTATTTTCACATCCGGATGAAAAGCGTGCCCAAAGTAAACTGCCTGCTCCTCAGGCCCAGATGCTAGGATATGCATATATTAGTAGATTTGGATAGAAAACACTCTGAAGTTTCTAAAACTGTGAGTATAACAGAACTGATTTAGCAGGTGAAACCCCGAGCACAATCCATCCAGGGAAACATTTTTTTGAGGTCACTGTGTTTCCCAATGAAAGCCCTATTTATGAGGAATCTGGTTGCAGTTCCTATGGCTTCCACTAGATGTCAAGTCTTTTAGAAATTGGTTGATGTTTCTCTTTTGAGAAATGAAGTATTGCTGTTCTTTGTAAGTGTCACTCCAGTTGGACTCCACTGTTTGGTGCGCGTGAACTGGAACGCTCTTCGCGTTTTTATCCGGTATTAGAAACAGTTTATTCCGTCTTTAAATGTTATTGATTATTTACGTTTTAGGGTACCTGAGGTTGGATTAGGAACATTGATTGGACCAAGTTTACAGGTAAATTATTCGATACTTTGTAAGCATGTTGGGCGAGTTGAAACCGATGTATTTCTGAATCAAACGCGCCAAATAAATGGCAATTTTTGGGACATAAAGAACGACATTATTGAACTAATGGACCATTTGATGTTTCTGGGACATTTTGGAGTGCCAACAGAAGATCTTCAAAGGTAAGGCATTCATTATATCGCTATTTCTGACTTTTGTCGCGCACCTGCCTGGTTTAAATCTGATTTTCATGTGTTTGTATGCAGGGTGCTGTCCTCAGATAATCGCATGGTCTGCTTTCGCCGTAAAGCCTTTTTGAAACCTGACACAACGGCTCGATTAACAAGAAGTTAAGCTTTATTTTGATGTATTACACATCTTTTCGTGAATGCTGAATATTGATATTCCTGTAGTTTGAATTTGGTGTGCTGCCATTTCACTGGATGTTGTCAATTCAATCCCGCTAAAGGGATTGGCGCGTGAAGGGATCCATAAGAGGATATTGGGATTGGTGGGTCCCCTGCGGGACGGTTGAGCTAACGTAAACTAATGCGATTGGCATGAGGTTGTAAGTAACAAGAACATTTACCAGGACATAGACATATCTGATATTGACAAAGCTTAGATTAACAAGGATTTAACTGCACTGTCCAATTTACAGTAGATATTTCAGTGAAATAATAGTATGCTATTATTTGAGGAGAGTGCACAATTTTGAACATAAAGTTATTAATAAACAAATTAGGCACATTTGAGCGGTCTTGATACAACAGTTTATTGGATCAGTGTGAAACTTTGCACATACACTCCTGTCATCTAGTGGCCAAAATCTAAATTGCACAATGGACTGGAATAATACATTATGGCCTTTCTCTTTCATTTCAAAGATGATGGTACAAAAAACGTTTTTTTTTCTTTGTATTATCTTTTACCAGATCTAATGTGTTATTCTCCTACATTCCTTTCACATTTCCACAGACTTCTAAGTGTTTCCTTTCAAAAGATATCAAGAATATGCATATCTTTCTTCAGGATTTCTTTAGATTTGGGTATGTTATTGTAAGCGAAAATTGAACAAAAGGGGCAGATTCTTTGTACAACAATGAACATCATGCCAAATCATGTCATTACTACCATGCATGAATCTGCTGGGAGCTAACCAATCCGGTTCAATGTTAGCTAGCTAACATTAGACTCTGACTAGCAAAGCAAATGGTTCTGGGATACGAATAATAACGTCATCTAGTGAGCCAGCCAGCTAACATTAGCTAGCTAGCAGTACACTTTAGCTTGAAATTAAACCACTTTCTGTCAAAATTAGAGATGTGTAATATCTGAAAGTCTAGCTAGCTAGACTATCTTACATCATACATCATCATGAATGTCAGACGTGTCTCCCTTCTACGGATGCCATGCCACGTTTGAATATGTAATCCGGAGACAGGTGTTTTCTCCATCTCTTTAGCTATCAAACTCTAATTCCACTGATTTCAGTCCTCCAGAAAGTGGAGAGCAACAATTATACAGCTCCATTACGCGATACATGAAAAAAAGCAGCGTTCGACAGGATTACCAAGACAGTTCTTTATGCCAGACCAATCCGAACTCCTCTCTCGGCATATCCAGCCAACTCATTATCTCAGCCATTCATGGATAGTGGGAAGGTTGCAAGCCCTTCTGTGGTGATAGGTCAACTATTTCAGCACTGTTTTGCGCTCCTCTGAGACAAGCATGGGGAATGGTTTTGATAAATCAATGACATTTTTATTTTCACTGAATCTATGTTTGGGTATTGGTTAGCCTACAATTCGTGGAAATGTTAGGATTATTTTGCTCTTCACTCGCAGTAGCCTAGGCCTACTCCCGACTGGTCACATTGAACAGCAGCATATTTTAAATTCTCTAGTACAGCCAATATTAAAAACAGTCAAATGCTTCTCAAAGATGCCCTCTGGTGGTCTAACATTTAATGGCAACAATGGCTGACACTTAAATGACATGCCATAGAATTCTTCAGCAGCCCGCAAGCTGTGCTGCAGTGCGACGCAACTTTTAAAGGAAGAACCACTGTACATATAGGTAGGGTTAGAGTCACTAGGCAACAATATGGATAATAATCAGTCGCAGCAGAGTATGGGATGAGTCAAACAGGTATTTATTTAGTAAAGTATATTATTAAATTCCTTGTTCAGCCATGAAAACAAGAAACAGAATATTCCATTGCATGCCTGCCTGCCAGCTGAAAATCTTTGTGTGTAGGATACCTGCCCCTGCCCCTCCCCTTCTCTTTGAAGCATAGACTACTGTAGCTACTGACGTTACAAGCATGATTCAGAAATTAGGGACATGGATTACATTTTTCAATGATAGTTAATAGTTATCATGTTTCACATTGGATTTATTACAGTTTTTCAAAATTGTTTACAGACTAAAATTGCAACTTGAACCAATTCCCTAAACCAAGTCTGCAAAATTGCAAGCACAATTCCTGCTTTACACTCAGTTTTCAATTCTATATCACACTTTGTGTAAAACACTACACACAGTTGTCTACATTAGGCACACCATTCAAAATTCAAATATCTTTAGTCCCTTTGGAAAGCAACACCAATCACAATGCTAAGCTCTATACACCAATTGGCAACACCCACTCCTCACAGGTGTAAATACTAGCTGCTGAATTGTTCACTTAAAAATCAGAGCTTTAGCACTATAAAAGGCCACAGATGAGCTCTCCTGTTTTAGAGGAAAATGTAAGTCAATGGTGAAGCAAGAACTAAAAGGTTAAGGAGTGAGAGTAAGAGGAGGATGAGGATGAACAGCTGTCTCAGATGAGATCAGGGCCACATTGGTTGGCCATGCTCAACCATGGATTGAGTATGAGGGAGTCTGGGCAGAGAGTTTAGCCCAACCTGAGCCGCTACACGGTTGCATCTATCATCCATACATTCAGAAATGAGAACCAGTAAGTTGCCTGCCATCTACACTATGCTCTTTATGTTTGAGTATACTGCAGTCCGACATATCAGTAGGCCTATGTTACTCAGTGATTGTTGGCCAATGTTACAGTAACGTCATTTCATATTGAAAGAAAATAGATTATTTTAGCTTACTGTAACCAATCATATCATATTTGTGGATCTTCTGCACAACTGAGAGACGGCCAGGCCAGGCCATGGTGGAAGACACCGGCTGTTCACACCAGAACAGGAGACCGCTATTGTGAACATGGTTGTGGCAAACAATACCATTAGACTTCGAGAAATCCAGAACCACATAATTGCAGACAACACAATATTAAATAACATTCACCAGGTGGGGTTGTCTACATTGGACTGTGTATTACAGTGTAAACGAATCCGAATGAAACAGGTCTATTGGGTGCCATTTGAGCGAAACTCAGAGAGGGTTAAAGAACAGCGCTATGAATATGTGCAAGTAAGTACTATACTGTGAATTTACTGTCATATCAGCATTGTAGACACATTACAGTACTGTAATCCAGTGTACTGTGCCTCACCATATTGACTGCTCTAGGTCTGTCACATTGTCTTGTTGTCTGTTTCAGAGAGTCTTGGAGCTGGATGCCGCTGCAATTCAGCACGTTTATATTTACATTGATGAGGCGGGCTTCAACTTAGCCAAAAGAAGGGGACGGAACATTATTGGTCACCGTGACATTGTGAATGTCCCTAGACAGCATGGAGGGAATATTACCATGTGCGCTGCCATTAGCCAGTAAGGCATCATCATGCCAACCTTGGTCCCTACAACACTGCCCTTCTCATCACATTCCTGGACACACTACTTATGTTCCTCATTAAAATGCAAATCAATTTATAAAATTTTTGACATGTTTTTCTGGATTTCTTTGTTGTTATTCTGTCTCTCACTGTTCAAATAAACCTACCATTAAAATTATAGATTGATCATATCTTTGTGAGTGGGCAAACGTACAAAATCAGCAGGGGATCAAAGACTTTTCCCCTCACTGTATGTGTATATATATATATATATGTGTATATATATATATATATATATATATATATATATATATACTGCTCAAAAAAAGGGAACACTAAAATAACACATCCTAGATCTGAATGAATGTAATATTCTTATTAAATACTTTTTTCTTTACATAGTTGAATGTGCTGACAACAAAATCACACAAATGATCAATGGAAATCAAATGTATCAACCCATGGAGGTCTGGATTTGGAGTCACACTCAAAATTAAAGGAAAACCACACTACAGGCTGATCCAACTTTGATGTAATGTCCTTAAAACAAGTCAAAATGAAGGCTCAGTAGTGTGTGTGGCCTCCACGTGCCTGTGTGACCTCCCTACAATGCCTGGGCATGCTCCTGATGAGGTGGCGGATGGTCTCCTGAGGGATCTCCTCCCAGACCTGGACTAAAGCATCCTGAGACCTGATGAGACCTGATGTCCCAGATGTGCTCAATTGGATTCAGGTCTGGGGAACAGGCGGTCCATAGCATCAATGACTTCCTCTTGCAGGAACTGCTGACACTCCAGCCACATGAGGTCTAGCATTGTCTTGCATTAGGAGGAACCCAGGGCCAACCACACCAGCATATGGTCTCACAATGGGTCTGAGGATTTCATCTCGGTACCTAATGGCAGTCAGGCTACCTGTGGCAAGCACATGGAGGGCTGTGCGGCCCCCCAAAGAAATGCCACCCCACACCGTGACTGACCCACCGCCAAACCGGTCATGCTGGAGGTAGTTGCAGGCAGCAGAACGTTCTCCACGGCGTCTCCAGACTCTGGCACGTCTGTCACTTGTGCTCAGTGTGAACCTGCTTTAATCTGTTTAGAGCACAGGGCGCCAGTGGCGAATTTGCCAATCTTGGTGTTCTCTGGCAAATGCCGAACGTCCTGCACGGTGTTGGGCTGTAGTAAGCACAACCCCCACCTGTGGACGTCGGGCCCTCATACCACCGTTTGAGCAGACACATGCACATTTGTAGCCTGCTGGAGGTCATTTTGCAGGGCTCTGGCAGTGCTCATCCTGCTCCTCCTTGCACAAAGGCAGAGGTAGCGGTCCTGCTGCTGGGTTGTTGCCCTCCTACGGCCTCCTCCATGTCTCCTGATGTACTGGCCTGTCTCCTGGTAGCGCCTCCATGCTCTGGACACTACGCTGACAGACACAGCAAACCTTTTTGCCACAGCTCGCATTGATGTGCCATTCAGGATGAGCTTGCACTACCTGAGCCACTTGTGTGGGTTGTAGACTCCGTCTCATGCTACCACTAGAGTGAAAGCACCGCCAGCATTCAAAAGTGACCAAAACATCCGCCAGGAAGCATAGGAACTGAGAAGTGGTCTGTGGTCACCACCTGCAGAACCACTCCTTTATTGGGGGTGTCTTGCTAATTGCCTATAATTTCCACCTGTTGTCTATTCCATTTGCACAACAGCATGTGAAATTTATTGTCAATCAGTGTTGCTTCCTAAGTGGACAGTTTGATTTCACCGAAGTGTGATTGACTTGGAGTTACATTGTGTTGTTAAGTGTTCCCTTTATTTTTTTGAGCAGTGTATATAAAATTGATTAAATAAAAATCCTCAGCAATCTACATACTAGACCCCAAAATGACAAAGTAAATATTTTTTGCACATTTATTAATAAAAAACAGAAATGATCAGGATAAAGCTAAGTCCCAGATGCAGACCGTGTCGAATTAACAATGTTTATTACAGCAGCAGGGGAAAACAGGCAGGCTCAGGTCAGGTAGAGGTCGGTAATCCATAGGCGGGGCAAAGGTACAGGACGGCAGGCAGGCTCAGGGGCAGGACAGGTAAGGGTCAAAACCAGGTGGATGAGAAAAGAGGAGCTGATCCAAAAAACGCTGGTTGACTAGACAAACAGGGAATAATTGGGAAGATGGGCAACACCTGGAGGGGGTGGAGACAATCCAAAAGACAGGTGAAACAGATCAGGGTGTGACATACCTTATTTACATAAGTATTCAGACCCTTTGCTATGGGACTCGAAATTGAGCTCAGGATCATCCTGCTTCCATTGATCATCCTTGAGATGGAAAGGTGTGTGCTTTCCAAATAATCTCCAATCAAGTTGTAGAAACATCTCAAGGATGGTCAATGGAAACATGATGCACCTGAGCTCAATTTCGATTTCGGTCTGAATACTTTCTGAAGCCACTGTATGTTTATAAACGTACTTTTAAAAAGTACCATAATGATGGTCCACATAGTTGTACCTTGATATTTGTACACAAGCTTGTTACCTCACTAGCTAGCTCTGGTCTAGCTCTCAAACTCTAGGCGGCATTATGTGTCATTTCCATCTCTCATCCTGGGATTCAAGTTATTACCGGCATGGCACAAAAGGGGGTGCTGAAAATCCCATTGGGCCTCTACTACTAAAATGTTTTATTTTACCTAGCAAGTCAGTTAAGAACAAATTCTTATTTTCAATGACGGCCTAGGAACAGTGGGTTAACTGTCGGGCAGAACGAAAGATTTTTACCTTGTCAGCTCGGGGATTCTATCATGCAACCTTCCAGTTACTAGTCCAACACTCTAACCACTAGGCTACCTGCCGAAATACTAACACAATTTGCACAAACTAATACCGCAATCACATGAACTCTGTTATTTGCTTGACAATCACTGGCTAATAAAATTTCATGACTGCCACTGCTAAATGCTAACGAGCGAAAGCGAACAAACTAGTCCAGCTCATGAAGTTATAGTAGCATAGCTAGTAGCTACCGGTTGTCATTTTTTGGTGAGTGTGGACATTTACAAGCGAAAGTGAACTAAAGAAATTGTGCAAATGAACAAAGTTGTGATGCATGCTTTTCTGCTTCCCACCAAGCAGATGGGAGAAGAACAGAGAAAAAAAATGCTAATAAGAAATAGTACAGGGAAAAAAGGGCAGCTGTACAGACCTCATTTTCTGGCAGAAAGCCATTATTTCACGTCGTTCGTAATAATGATGGTCGGACCAAGGCGAGTATAGTTCCACATCTTTTAATGAATAAGTGAAACTGAAAACAAAATAACAAAACTTACAAAGACTCATGACTACGTAGTGCTCAAGCACACTATACATAAACAATATCCCATAACCCACAGGTGGAAAAATGCAACTTAAGTATGATCCCCAATTAGAGACAACGATTGCCTCTAATTGGGAATCATACACAAACAACAACATAGACAAATAAACTAGACTAAACACCCCTAGTCACGCCCTGGCTTTCTATGGTCAGGACGTGACACATTATAAGATATCTGATGTGAATTGCATACAATTTGTGTTTAGAGTTTTGGGAAAATGGACCAAAGATTAAATTTAATCATATCATGTGCACTGCACAACAGAGATAGAAGGGTTTGGACCAGCTCGCCGTTTACAAACAAATATGTGACTGGCTTAACTGTTCTGGGGAACTGTGGAACTGTTCTGGGGAACTGCAATCTGCTTTATTTCCTAACGTATTGCACAAGTTGACTGCAGGTTTTATCTTTAACTTCAAAGAAATAGTTTTGATGATATTGACGGTATTGAAAAACCATCCTGTGTCTTTCTCCAAATAACCTCCCCAGCCTATTCCCCGAGCTGACAAGGTACAAATCTGTCGTTCTGCCCCTGAACAGGCAGTTAGCCCACTGTTCCTAGGCCGTCATTGAAAATAAGAATTTGTTCTTAACTGACTTGCATAGTTAAATAAAGGTAAAAATAAAATGTAAACAATTCCTTACTCATGATAATTAATTTGTTTATACCCCTTTAAGAGCGTCCCACGCATCTATGCTAGAAATTGAAACATTTATCTCTGGTAAAATAGCTATTTCGTTTTGAGCGGTTTTCTGAAACCATGTTCTGTTTGTTTCTATGGCAGAGGCTGTGGTACAGCTAAGCCTAATCAGACTTGCCTGTGCTCATGGTTCTCACAGGTGAAATAAAAAATATCCAAATGACTTTGCTTGTGATGCCCACCCAACAGCCTAAGCGCATCGGACATGAAAATAACAATACAGATTATACCTTAATTTCAACAAGGAACACAAGGACCAAGGTCTCTTTTACAGCTGGGCCCAATAATAAATATTTAAAACAAGCAAGGGGGACAAGAGTATCAGGTTTAAGTTTAGTCTGCAGGCTATTCCACAGGCAAGGAGCGTAACAGGAAAAGGCAGCCATACCCAACTCTGTGGAAATCGCATGGGCCTCAAGTGTTATCCTTGCTTGAGACCTGGTTTTAGGAATTCTAATTCTAATATTGATGAGTGATGATAAATAAGAAGGTAGCTTATTCAGAAGTGCTTTATAGACAAACACGAGAGCATGTTGTTCTCGTCTCACGGACAGCGAAGTCCAACCCACATTATGATATAAAACACAGTGGTGAGTTATGTAGCTAGCACCCGTAATAAACCTAAGTGCGCAATGATAAGTAGCATCCAGGGATTTAAGTGTTGATGCCGTAGCATGCATGTAAATAATATCCCCATAATCTATAACAGACATAAAAGTAGCTTTCACAATTTATCTTCTATTTGTAGAGGACAAGCATGTCCTGTCTCTATAGAGGAAGCCTAGCTTGATTTTTTAGCAGTTTACAAAGTTCATCAATATGCATTTTAAAAGACAGTTTATCATCCAAACATATCCTTAAGTATTTATATGCAGAGACCTGATTAATTCGAGAACCATCTAAGCTCGTATTTTCAACCAACTTTTTGAAAATGTGTTTTCTTTGCATTTAAAACATGTTTCAGCTGTATAAATGACCCTTGTAATATCTTAAAATCTGTCTCAATAGTGATAATGCTTGGGCAGCTGTTGAAGCGATAGAGTACATGACAGTATCATCAGCATATAAATGAATGACACTTTCTTATCTCATCACTGATATTGTTTATGTAGAGAGTGAACAGTAATGGACCAAGTATAGAACCTTGTGGGACCCCTTTAACCAACTCCAATGGCTCTGACTGGATGCCGTCGACTCTAACAGCCTTACTTCTATCCTTTATATAGTCATGAAACCAACGACAGGCATCCAGTATTATGACAGCTTACCCAAAACTATTGCATAGTCTACAGTGTCAAAAGCTTTAGATAAATCTATGAACAAGGCGGCACAGTACTTTATATTATCTAGGGCATTAGTAATATAATTTACAACACGTACAGTGGCCGTAATAGTACTGTGTTTAGGTCTAAAGCCAGATTGATTACTAGAAAGAATATTGTTAACAGTTAAAAAAGATTGTAGTTGCCTATTCACCAGTGACTCTAGAATTTTAGCCAAACAGGAGAGCTAAGAGATGGGCCAATAATTAACCAATTCACTACCATCACCTCCCTTGAGGAGTGGTAAAACAAAAGCGGTTTTCCAAGATTTAGAAACTTTCCTACGACAAATGTTTGATTCAAAATATGCATCACTACATCAGCAATAATCGGTGCCGCACACTTGAGTAAAAATGGATCCAGATTTTCAGCGCCTAATGATTTCTTAGAATCTAGTGCAGATAAGACCTCATCTTCTGTGACTTTTTGAAAATTAAAAACCGGCTTACTGTTTTCCACATCAGCTAAAGGCCGAGCTGCTTTAACAATAGACCGGTCAGGATCATATTGGCCATTTTTTCTTTCAAAAAGAAAATCTGCAGAAATAAAATGCTTATTAAAAACATCACAAGTTTCAGTTCGGTCACTGATGATCCCAGATTCCGATGTAATTTGCTTCGACAGGGATGTCAAGGAGTGTCCTCTGAGCTGTACTTATGCTCGCAACTATTCCACAGGTCACGTTTATAAGTGACTGTTAAAAGAAATCAAGATTAGGGAAAGTTTCAAGGTACACCTGAGAGTTCCTCAAGGCACACCAGTGTGCTGCGGCACTTGCTGCTGCATACCGGTTGAAAACCACTGTTCTATGGGAATTGCTAAATACGTTTGGTTGGCTTTGTCTAATGTACAAGCAGAGTAGAACATTTAGTCGGATGGAGGATGCAGGTGGATGCTAAAGTTTTAAGTGACATGGCAAAATACTACGTCATGAGCTCATGTATGTCTACTCTAGCCTGCCAGTTTTGTTGGCTTTGTTCCATGTATATAAATAGTTTTATATTCCCCATGGCCGTACATAATGTCCATCTAGACATGACAAGGTGATCACAGTAATCCGATGTCAGGTGGTGAAGGCCATCGTATGTTTTATAATTATGTTTGATCACTATGGCTGCAAAAATGTCAGCATGCATATTTCATATTATGGAGATGAAGACACTTAAAAGACATACTAACTGAACCATTCCCACCAGTTCTATGGAGGTAATCTGTGACACAGCTTCTATTCTACTCCTGTAAAGTCTCTTGCTAAAAATAAACCTTCTTCATGAGTTTAACCATCTCCTCACTTCCTTGGATATGAAAGAGACGGTAGCTGAAATTAAATTACAGAACTGTAGGTCCCTGGAGATGTGTATATTTGATAGTAGTAAATTAGGCCTAACTATTGGACTGTTAATTGTGTGGTCTATTAGGATAAACCTTAACAAACCTACAGTGGGGACTGTGAAGAGACACATACAGGCACAGCCAGTGATTGTCAAGCAAATGTGATTTCGGTATTAGTCATGGCAATGGCATGTTAATTAACATTAACACATTTAGCATCTACTGGCTTCCATGGATAGCCTACCAGACCTTTTGGAACATCTACAATTAACAAAATCTAATAAATCCATGTCATATGGCCTACACCATCACAATAAATCCATTATTTATTTTAGACAGGTCTAAAGAAACATAATATTAAGAAAATGTGGTCTGTTAGAGAAGAACAGAATAGTTGTCCTTATGTTAGGCCCTGATCTAGATATGCCAAATGCCTTTGGGCTACACTAGTTCATTCAGCAGACAAGATTTGCTTAGAATTCTGTGGTATTATTTTAGTTGGGATTTTATCCCAATAGCTGGAAGGGGGAGACATAGGAATCAATGAGGTAACAAAATGAAACAGGGGCAATATATTCATTTTCGCAATATGAATTCTGCCAATTAGATCGACTGGGATGTTAGTCCATCTAATGAGGTCTGATTGAATTGATTTGAGCATTCTATTGAAGATTTTGTCAAAGGTTTTATCTAAGGAAGGAAATATATCCATTCCTAAATGTTTAAAATGAGAAACGATTGGGATTCCATAAGTAGAGATGGAGTCCTTTGTCGAGTTCTTGAGGGGGAGTAGATATTAGAGATTTGGTCTCCCAGCAAGACGGCTTCCTCAGTTGAGAGAATGGGAGTTTTTAGGGACTTCCTCTGTCACCGGCTGGTATGGAGGTCCTGGATGGCAGGAGGCTTGGCCCAGTGAAATACTGGGCCATACACACTACCCTCTGTAAGGCCAAGCAGTTGCCATACTAAGCAGTGATGCAACCATGCTCTCTTTTTAAGGATCTGACGACCCATGCCAAATCTTTTCGGTCTCCTGAGGGGGAATGGATTTTGTCATGCCCTCTTCACAACTGCCCGTCAGGAAGTCCAGGATCCAGTTGCAGAGGGAGGTGTTTAGTTCCAGGGTCCTTACCTTATTGATGAGCATTGAAGGAACTATGGTGTTGAACACTCAGCTGTAGTCAATGAATAGTATTCTCACATAGGTGATCCTTTTGTCCAGGTGGGAAAAGGCAGTATGGAGTGCATTAGAGATTGCATCATCTGTGCATCTGTTAGGGCAGTATGCAAATTGGAGTGGGTCTAGGGTTTCTGGGATAATGATGTTGATGTGAGCAATGACCAGCCTTTCAAAGCACTTCATGGCTACAGACATGAGTGCTACGGGTCGGTAGTCATTTAGGCAGGTTACCTTAGTGTTCTTGGGCAGAGGGACTATGGTGGTCTGCTTATAATATGTTGTTATTACAGACTCGGACAGGAAGAGGTTGAAAATGTCAGTGAAGACACTTGCCAGTTGATCAGCGCATGCTCGCAGTACACATCCTGGTAATCCATTTGGCCCTGCGGCCTTGTGAATGTCGACCTGTTTAAAGGTCTTACTCACATCGGCCGCTGAGAGCGTGATCACACAGGCTTCCGGAACAGCTGGTGCTTACATGCATGTTTCAGTGTTATTTGCCTCGAAGAGAGCATAGAAGTAGTTTAGCTCGTCTGGTAGGCTTGTATCACTGGGCAGCTCTCGGCTGGGCTTCCCTTTGTAGTCTGTAATGGTTAGCAAGCTCTGCCACATCCAACAAGAGTCAGAGCTGGTGTATTACGATTTTATCTTAGTCCTGTATTGATGCTTTGCCTGTTTGATTGTGGGGTCATTGTGGGGACGAACTCATCAATGCACTTATTGATGAAGCCAATTACTGATGTGATGTACTCCTCAATGCCATCGGAGGAATCCTGGAAAGTATTCAGGTCTGTGCTAGAAAACAGTCCTGTAGCTTAGCATCTGCTTCATCTGACCACTTTTTTATTGATCGAGTCACTGGTGCTTCCTGCTTTAGTTTTTGCTTGTAAGCAGGAATCGAGATGATAGAATTATGGTCAGATTTGCAAAATGGAGGGCGAGGGAGAGCTTTGTATGTGTCTCTATGTGTGGAGTAAAGGTGGTCCATGCTGATATTTTTTTCCCCTGTTTGCTTATGGCGGAATATAGCTCATTGAGGGTGGTCTTAGTGCCAGCATCAGTCTGTTGTGGTATGTAGACAACTACGAAAAAAACTGATAAACTCTCTAGGTAGATAGTGTGGTCCACAGCTTATCATGAGATACTCTACCTCAGGCAAGCAAAACCTCGAGACATCCTTAGATATCGTGCACCAGCTGTTATTTACTAATATACATAGTCTGCCGCCCCTTGTTTTACCAGACGCCTGCTGATACAGTGTATAACCAGCCAGCTGTATTTTGATAATGTCATCGTTCAGCCACGACTCCGTGAAGCATAAGATATTCAAGTTTTGGATATAGTAGTTTAATCTTCCTCGTAGGTCATAGATTTTTTTTTAAGGTTAAGCGGGATAATTGTCATAAGCAACCGCTGAATAGCATAGCGCCTCAGTCAAATCATATTACTAAAAATATTCATATTCATGAAATCACAAGTGCAATATTGCAAAACACAGTTTAGCCTATTGTTAATCCACATCTCAGATTTTGAAATTATGCTTTACAGTGAAAGTAATCCAAGTTTATCGATCGCATGACAAAACATTAAGTACACTTAGCATCAGGTAGCTTGGTCACGCAAATCAGAAATATTTTCCTTTTGTTCCTTTTGTTCCATAAAGATTATTTTTATATCCAAAATACCTCTGTTTGTTTGTCACATTATGTTCAGAAATCCACAGGAAAGAGCGGTCACGACAACGCATACAAATTCTAAATAATATCCATAATGTCCACAGAAACATGTCAATTTTTTTTATAATCAATCCTCAGGTTGTTTTTCAAATATATAATCGATAATATATCAACCGCAAATGTCTTTCACTGTAGGAAAGGGAAAAGCAATACCTATCCAAAGTCTGTTGCGCGAGAAAAACTCACGTGACCACTTGATGCGAAGTTATCGTTCTGGCTAATTTTTCAAAATAAAAGCCTGAAACTATGTCTGAAGCCTGTTGACACCTTGAGGAAGCGATAGGAAAAGGAATCTGGTTGATATCCCTTTAAATGGAGCAATGGGAGGCCATGGAACATGGAGTTTTCAAAATAGAAGCCACTTCCTGGTTTGATTTTTCTCAGGGTTTCACCTGCAATATCAGTTCTGTTATACTTACAGACAATATTTTGACATTTTTGGAAACTTTAGAGTGTTTTCAATCCTAATCTGTCAATTATATGCATATTCTAGCATCTGGTCATGAGAAATAGGCCGTTTACTTTGGGAACGTTATTTTTCCAAACATAAAAATAGTGCCCCCTAACTTCAAGAGGTTAAAACTACTTGGCACCACACATCCCGCTAGGGCACCTCCCCCCACTGCTCAACTGACACAGTAGCACACAGAACGCAAAAAATATTCTTAGAAATATTTAACCTCCACACATTAACAAGTCCAATAGCTCAAATGAAAGATAAACACCTTGTTCATCTAGCCACCAAGTCAGATTTCCAAAATGTTTTACGGCGAAAACATAGCACATATTTATGTCAAACCACCACCAAAGATAGGCTAATTTACATAGCCATTTTGTAGAACAATAGATGCAATCACAAAAGCAAAATAATTCACTAACCTTTTGAAAGTCTTCATCAGATGACAGGAATAGGACATGTTATACAGTACATTTATGTTTTTTTCAATAATATGCTAATTATATCCATAAATCACGGTTTACATAGAAGGTCATGGCTAAAAAATGCTACAACAATGCCTGGAGAAATTATGGTAACTCTGCCAGATAACAGAAATACACATCATAAACGTTGACTAAATATACATGTTCTACATATACTTAGAAAGATACACTTCTTCTTAATAAAACAGCTGTGTTACATTTATTTTTAACTTTACAGATTTCGTTCACTAGGCTATAATGTGAGTTGGCGCTCAGGAATTAGCATTTTGGCTCCTCCACAGAAACCCAAATTTAACACATAAATGTTCCCTTACCTTTGCTGTTCTTCCATCAGAAGACCTGGAAGGGTTTATACTTACCAAAAACAGCTTTAGTTTTGAAGTGTGTGTCTTTCGGTTATCAAACACGACATATTTCGGTTGAAAGCAGCCAAAAAGTAAAGTTAGTTCGCACCAAAACGTCGAAATTACATATTATATGTCGACTAAACTTGTCAAACTTGGTTCAGAACACAGCGTTAGCATGCTATATAGCTTCACCGCAATTCTCAGGACAAAGAGAAACACACGCATCGTTTAATCAATCTTGAAAGAAAGACAGCACAGGCGCAGATTGCGCGTGAGAGTAACCTGTATTCTCGCGCGACCGAAAGGATTCGGTATGTCATTAATCTCGTGAGCACGCGATTCACACAATGAGAAGCCCCATTGAAAGCGGACACCGCGCTGAAGGCATAGGAAGTGTTCCCAGGACCGTAGGTGCTTGGGAAGGGTGGGGGCGATGACGTCAAAGTTGGGCCAACTTTTTGGATGACAAGAGAGAGTTTGGGAGAACGAGTGCCCTGAGAGTTCTGCTTTACTTACAGACATAATTTAAACGGTTTTAGAAGCTTTAGAGTGTTTTCTATTCAATAATATTTATTATATGCATATATTTGCAATTTTTTACAGATTTTTTTTCTGTTTACTATGGGCACGCAGTATTCTGCCCTAGCCTTAACAGGTTTTAATTAACTAATTATGTGCCTTCTGAAGGTAATTGGTTGCACCAGATCATATTTATTGGCTTCATAGCAAAGAGAGTGAATAGGTATGCAATTTTAATTTTAATCATTTATTTAAACAATTATTTTCATTCCCTTCACCAAATTGGACTATTTTGTGTATGTCCATTACATGAAATCCAAATAAAAATCAACTACAGGTTGTAATGCAGCAAAGTAGGAAAACGCCAAAGGGGATGAATTATTTTGCAAGGCACTGTATAATCAATATGTTTGCCCCGTCAATAAAATTATTAAAAAGTTTGAGAGGTACAGAGGCAGATTAGGGTGCTAATAATTTTGGACTGGAGCCTGGCCTGTAGGCCTTACATCATGTTGAACTGCCATCTAAGACACAGCCTTGCCTGGCATTAACTTTTGTGTGGGTGGGGAGGGGGGTGTCTGATGGGGTTTTATTTTGTGTAAGCAGCAGCACTCTTTAATTGTCCGAGTCAAATCTCCCCTCGTGGAAAATAAAGAATATCATGTCATATCAAATGGCAGTCAAGATAAATAACCTTTTCTAAATTGATGTCTTTGGTCTAACAAAACAACATACATTTAAACACATTGTATTATACTGAGATTTTTACCGCCTCCTTAGTTTTCTCCATTAGTTTTTGTATGATTATGATGGTGTTTAGATGTGCCATTACAGACCCTGGTTTGATTCCAGGCTGAATCACAACTGGCCGTGATTGGGAGTCCCATAGGGCAGCGCACAATTGGCTCAGTGTTTGGGTTTGGCCGGGGTAGGCCGTCATTGTAAATAAGAATTTCTTCTTAACTAACTTGCCTAGTTAAATAAAAAAATAAAAAATACTGTAAGACTGCATAAAAAGGTGGGAAAGACTGTATCCCTCTGTGCCACAGACCTGACTATTTTCACATTATTATTGGTCACATTTCTGTATTATGAAACAAATCCTAACTTGTATTAATGGAGACAACATGCTGGATGGCCTGGGCCTCTTCTGGGTCTCTGTGATTTACATGTGTGCCTGTCATGGTTGATTCCCACTCCTAAAACCCACTGACACAGGGGACATTCAGTAGATCTATTTGGCCTTTTAGATCTGCATAAACCAACAAGGCCGGGGAGAAAAGAACCACAAATACAAGACAATGTCTTCATGTTGCATAGCAATACATTCTCAGAGTCTAATTCATTTGCTATGGGTACATCTCTGTTGCCAGGTGTTTAGAAGAAAAAGATAATTGTTGTTAAATATCAGATATAACGAACAGATATCTACAGTATCTATAGCTGAAGAGTCATGTACTGTACACCATGCGCAATACAATTCTGTATTGTCTGTATTCTTGCTTCCTTGCAGGATCAACAACTTTGAAAAATGGGATTTAAACTCGTTAAAAACTGTCAGGTGTGTTGGTCACATATTTCCCTCTCCACTCCATTGTAGTGAGTGGGGCTTAGCAGAAAGGACCTGTCTGGAGACCTTATCTTGCTGTGGAGCATAAAGCGCTGTGCAGCCTGTGCTGCTGTCTCTATTGACAGGATGATGGAGGGGAAGCCTGCCTTTCCAGATAAACAGTTCCTCTGTTCTCAGGACAGCTCAGCAGGCCTCCTGTTTGCTGCCAGCTCTGGAGAAACTGCTCCTACTGCCGTTAGCAACCTCCCATGTATGTGGAGACAAGCTAGTTTAACTGAATGTGGGAGGGGGCATATACTGGAAAGTGAATAGAATAAAATAGAGAAAGATGGAGACAAGAAGAGAAGAGAGGAGGGGCACAGACTGGCGAGACTGGCGAGTAAGGATGGATGGGGACAAATTCGGGGATGACGAAGTGGACAGATGCTGTTGCAGATACTGTTATGTAATTTGGCTGTTATTTTTTATTTAGTAAATATTTTCTTAACCAATAATGTGGTTCAGGAAATAGAGTTAAGGGCTTGTAAGTAAGCATTTCATGGTAAAGTCTACACCTGTTATATTCGGGGCATGTGACAAATATAATTTGATACCGGGGAAGGGAAGAGGAGGGAAATATACTGGAGACGGAGGACAGAGACTGAGAGGAGGATGGGGGAGAGATACTGGGGGAAAGATGGAAGGGAACAGAGACACTGAGGTGGCCATCTCATGACAGACAATTTACTCCCAGAAATGTCCCCTTCTTGGAACTCCAGGGGGAAGTCTGTCATGTGGAATGTTTGACTGCAATATCACATCCAGTTAACAGGAGAATTAATACTGGAGTCCTTTTCAAGTTCTATCATAAGACTCCTTTCAAAATACTTTTCTTCTCAAGCAATATAATATCTGCCTCCACACTGCCAAAGGACAAAACATACACAAAGATAAGTCCTATACAGGTAATAGGCTTTCCTTATTTGATACGGTGCATTTTATTGAATTATATTTCAGAGAAGTGAAAAAAGTGAACCTTGTTTATGTGGTAGGAGTAAGATCCTCAGAACAAAACTCTAGGCTATACCACACCTCATAAACAGACAAAAGTCAAGTAACCAGATAAGCTAAAATGTAATGAATATTTCAGCCAATACAAAAACCACCTCGGAAATGAATAACAAATCACATCAAATCAAATTTATTGGTCATGTACACATGGTTAGCAGATGTTGTTGAAAGTGTAGTGAATTGCTTGTGCTTCTAGTTACGACAGTGCAGCAATATCTAACAAGTAATATCTAACAATTACACAACAAATTCTTAATGAACAAAAATCTATGGAATAAGATAATCTCCTTTGTTTTCTCGATGTTGAGTGAGAGGTTATTTTCCTGACACCACACTACGAGAACCCTCACCTCCTGTCAAGTGTCAGTTGTGCAGAGGTGAGGACGGAGTCAGGAGCAGGACACAGAACTGAGTAAAACAACGTACTTTACTCTGAAAAATAATCAGCCTAAATAAATTCACGCAGGGAATAACAAACAAAAGACTAACACATGACCAGGAACACTCACGCACAAAACATAATGAGAACCAGAGGGTTAAATAGGGAAATAATGATAACGTAATAGGAACCAGGTGTGTACAATCAAGACATAACAAATGGAAAAAGAAACGTGGATCGGAAGCCGGTGTCACGCCCTGGTCTTAGTATTTTGTGTTTTCTTTATTATTTTGGTCAGACCAGGGTGTGACATGGGTTAATTATGTGGTGTGTTTTGTCTTGGGGTTTTGTAGGTATAGTGGGGTTGTCTAGACTTTTCTATGGTTGCCTGAAGTGGTTCTCAATCAGAGGCAGGTGTCTCTGATTGGGAACCATTTTTAGGCAGCCATATTCTTTGAGTGTTTTGTGGGTGATTGTTCCTGTCTCTGTGTTTGTTTGCACCAGATAAGGTTGTTTAGGTTTTCACGTTACGTTTATTGTTTTGTATTGTTCGTGTTTATCTTTTATTAAAGATGAATCTAAATAAACACGCTGCATTTTGGTCCCCCTCTCCTTCGACAGAAGAAAACCGTAACAGCCGGTGACAGCACAACCCCCCCGGTCTCCTCACTGCGGTGGCAGTCGGTGCCTGATTGCCCGTAGCAGGCGTACATGGGCAGCGTCCCAGGTTTCCTCTGAGCGCCGAAACCGTTCATCCACCGCTGGTGCCTCGATCTGGCTCTGATGCCACCGGCTGATAACCTAGTACACACTGAAATGGAGACAGGTTAGTGGAGGAGTGGCGGAGGGAGTTTTGGGCCAGCTCTTCCCAGGGGATGAAAGCCTGCCACTCCCCCGGCCGGTCCTGGCAATAAGACCACAGAAAACATCCCACATCCTGGTTAACAGTATTGAGCAGCTTTGATGAATAAGGTTCCCAGAGTAAACTGCCTGCTACTCAGGCCCAGAAGCTAAGATATGCATATCATTAGTAGATTTGGATAGAAACCACTCTGAAGTTTCTAAAACTGTTTGAATCATGTCTGTGAGTATAACAGAACTTGTAGCAGGCAAAACCCAGAGGACTAACCGTTCAGAATTCGTTTAAAAAAAATCTCTGTCTGTTCAGTAATTCTCATTGGGAAACAGTATTTCTTAGACACTTGTTTTCAGTTCCTACCGCTTCCACTGGAGGTCACCAGTCTTTGGAACTTTTGACAAAGTTTACAGGCAACTTTTGAGACATTTTGTGGTGACGTTGCGCAAATTGGAAGCTGTT